>NC_090247.1:72018018-72095518 GCF_037325665.1 Littorina saxatilis
GGCAGTTTAGCGCGAAAGCTTCCTTTAAATCGGGATCGAACAGTTTATTAGTTTAAACCAAATTCTCAGTGTTTGATGGGTTTCTGTTCAATGATTTGCTTATATGTGAAAATATGTAATGGAAAGAGTGTACAGCGTTCACAAACAAGAATTTATTGGAACAGAGCTTTTACAATTTCGTATTTTGAATAGCAAGAGAATTGTAGACTTTTGGCACGTGTTGTATATATTTTGGCGTCGAAGATACCGGAAGTGAAACAAACGCCTGGTAAATGAGCGCCACCTCGCGGCAAGATCACAGGAGTTGTCTCGCGTTATCACCCCAGAAGCGCTCATTGACTTGCAAAGACAACACTTTGTGCAAACATACGAAATCTTCTCATTGAAGAAAAAGCAAACCAGCTCCACTTTCATTTCGCTGTGTCTCTTTTGTCAAAACTCTGCATCTGTGGCGCACATGTATGCATAGGGCAGGGAAGCACATTCAAGGCATATGTATATATAATGATAGAGGGCATTGCTGCTGGCGTGCTTGTCTGTGTGTTACAATGAAGAGTATGCATGCGTGAATTTATTTCAGTGTTGTAATAGTCAATATAATTAGTCACACTTTCAGTTTGTATCATCATGACATAGTGTTTTGTAGTGGTTTTTTTTTTATGTGTGTGTGTTCTTTTTGTGTGTTGGTTCACACTGCATTGTTACGGCTGGAATTTATGTGTGTATGTCTGTATGTATGTATATCTACTCCTATCAGAAATTGTGCGTGCTACTCTCTGTTTACTATCTAGCCTTCACACACACACACACACACACATTCCAACCAGGCACAAAAACACGAACACAGTTACGGCCCTTTGCCTCTGTACCTCTATTAGAATGTTCAATAACACAACATAAACATATTATTCTTCATCCATTCTACAGATCACTCCCGCTCAACATGGAAGTTCTATTTCTGTTAACACACAGAGTCTAACTGCACAAAATTACATACATGTTACTTTGTCATGCAGTCTACAATTCACGTGCACACACGTATAACACTTTAAGCTTTGTTCCGTGAGAGCCCGTCTGTCTCACTACACACGAAGTCATTGTCTCAAGCAATACTTCTGTCAATATTCACTTCTGTTACACACAGATGACAAAAACCACGACGCTCGACGTCTCATGGTTGTTCTCTTGGGAAACGTATCTCAGTACAGCTATCACGCTGGTTAATTGCTCTCAGTCGTACTCACAATATACAGTGGCACGCACTGCTTCACCCCACCCACACAACTGTCTCGTGTGGTGGAATGGGACGGGGTTCCCGTTTTGCAGCGCTTCACGCTGTCTTCCCTCCTGCGTTCCCACAGCTCACGGCTGGAGCGTGAGGGTAGAACCTCCCGTCTCGTTCCCCTTCCGCGACCCCTCTCGGCCCGGGATACTTCCGCGACCCACTCGGCCCGGGATGCTAAAATACACAAGTTTAAACTACCATAAGTCTCCATACTTGAATAAACTTTTCTGACATTCTTTATCACTACCGTCAACTAACTTATGCGGTTACAGTATATACACCCGCTAACTCATAAGCGACTTCATTTCCGAAAAACATGTAAACATTCCCTTTTCAACAATGGCTGACATCAACGCACACTTTTCAGCTAATTCACACATGACTCTCCCGGTCATTTCTCAAGTCAATATTTCCGAGCAAAATAATATCTCCGAGCAAAATATCAATTCAATAAATACCTGTAAACACAGCAGCTGAATCTACCGATTCAATACCGCGGCACGAGTCCCCAAACGACCTCCAGCGCCCGGTGAGAAACTTTACAATCAGGAGACACTTCTTCTCCTGTCGATAGTCTGCAAAGCTCTGCTGTCTAATCTATCTACAAACGTGACCTCAGTCAATACTCTTCTCTGATTGGTCACATCTCACACGTGACATCACTGCACTGTACGGACAATATTTCACCGCACGGTGCCTACTCAAAGTTCGTGGCCCATGAAATGTTGTACACCTGCGTCACATAACTTCAATATACATTATGTGCAAATCCGTTTGTCACATGCATACATTGCTTTTTGTCCTACTTTGGCGAATTGTGTATGCCATACGTGAACAACTATTTACATACATGTATCCATGTAAAACAGACGACACCACGGTCTGCTGCCTTTCGGGTATCCTAGGTAACGATTTGCGTGTAGGATATAGTTTGTAGTGCATTGTAATGTGTAGAGTTTGTAGCCTGTCGTGTTTTGGCTACTCAATACACGAATGCCGAAAATAGCTCTGTCGGGTTTGTATGGGTTGTGAATCCCCTTGCTTTTTACTCGGACAAACATTGGAGGGGCCAATCACTAGCGAGGGTAGTGTCGGAAACACGTGGAAAGGAGTTTGTTTGTTTGTTTGTTTGTTTGTTTGCTTAACGCCCAGTCGACCACGAAGAGCCATGTCAGGGCGGTATGTGGAAAGGAGTACTCTTGAAGTTATTTGTCAGATTTTGTTTGTTTGTTCGTTCATGGGCTGAAACTCCCACGGCTTTTACGTGTATGACCGTTTTTACCCCGCCATTTAGGCAGCCATACGCCGTTTTCGGAGGAAGCATGCTGGGTATTTTCGTGTTTCTATAACCCACCGAACTCTGACATGGATTACAGGATCTTTTTCGTGCGCACTTGGTCTTGTGCTTGCGTGTACACACGGGGGTGTTCGGACACCAAGGAGAATTTGTACACAAAGTTGACTCTGAGAAATAAATCTCTCGCCGAACGTGGGGACGAACTCCCCACGCTGACAGCGGCCAACTGGATACAAATCCAGCGCGCTACCGACTGAGCTACATCCCCGCCCGACTGAGCTACATCCCCGCCCGACTGAGCTACATCCCCGCCCTATTTGTGACCCTCCACCACAGAATGAGTCGGATGTCACCTCGCAGGGTTCTGCGCTAGGCCTAATATACGTTCGGGGGGTGTACGGTATCAGTGTGAGAATCACCTTAGTCACAGGCTTATAACTCAAAAAGTTTTTGCTCTTTTCTAAAACGGTTTTCACCACTGGATAGAGCTTCAAAATCTCTTTAAGAAAATGTAAAAATATAAAAATCATGAAAAGGTGAGATGCGACTCATTCCGTGGTGGAGGGTCACATTTGTCAGATGAAAAAGCAAGAGTATTTACTTTTTACCAACCCATACAAACCCGACGAAGTTATTTCCGAAAATCGTCCGTTTCCGAAAGCAAGTTGTTTGCATTAGCAGTGGTTGTATTGTTTGAAAGCATGTATAGCTCTTGCATTATTTATTTTTCCTTTTGTGGTTGCCATGCATATATATGTACTATTTAATAACATCATATTTGTTTGTTTGTGTGTTTGTGTGTGTTTGTTTGTTTGTTTGTTTATTTGTTTGTGTGTGTGTTTGTTTGTTTGTTCGTTCACTTGTTTGCTCGTTCATGGGTTGCATACATGTAACTGTGAACTGGTTCATTTGTGTACACAATATTATTTAGTACCTAGGGTACCCGAACTATGATTTACTCTGATCACATATACTGTATATCATGTCAGTGCAAAGCGTTACGTTAATACAGGATTGAGTCTTTAGACTGTTGTTGATTTGTTTTGATTTTTTGATCGACGTAACGTTTAAATCAGGGTAGTTGATGTAGGTCCAGGGACATGTTGTCAGTGACTGCTGTTGTTTTCTGTTCACTTCAGTGCACGTTCTTGGTAAGATAAGACAATCTGGCCTTTCTTTGAAACACAGTATGATTCAGTCGATCAACACCTTATTCAGTTGATTTATGATTTACAATTTCTTCTCCTTTTTTACATTTAGTCAAGTTTTGACTAAATGTTTTAACATAGAGGGGGAATCGAGACGAGGGTCGTGGTGTATGTGTGTGTGTGTGTGTGTGTGTGTGTGTGTGTTTATCTGTCTGTGCGTGAGTGTGTGTAGAGCGATTCAGACTAAACTACATGACCGATCTTTATGAAATTTGACATGAGAGTTCCTGTGAATTATATCCCCGGACGTGTTTTTTTCTTCATTTTTTCGATAAATACCTTTGATGACGTCATATCCGGCTTTTTGTAAAAAGTTGAGGCGGCACTGTCACACCCTCATTTTTCAATAAAATTGATGGAAATTTTGGCGAAGCAATCTTCGACGAAGTCCGGACTTTGGTATTGCATTTCAGCTTGGTGGCTTAAAAACTAATGAATGAGTTTGGTCATTAAAAATCGGAAACTTGTAATTAAAAATTGTTTTTTTATTAAACGATCCAAAAACAATTGTTTCGTATTCATCGTCATTTTCTGATTCCTAAAACATATACATATGTTATATTTGGATTATAAACAAGCTCTGAAAATTAAAAATATGAAAATTATGATTAAAAATAAACTTTCCGAAATCGATTTAAAAACAATTTCATCTTATTCCTTGTCTGTCCCGAGATTCCAAAAACATATAGATATGATATGTTTGGATTAAAAACAAACTCAGTAAGCTAAAAAGAATACACATACAGAAGAGCGTGTTATCCTGCTCAGCGCGACCACTACCGCACTATTCTGCATGGCTTGTCGATTTCACTGCCTTTGCCACGAGCTGTGGACTGACGAAACTACGAGTATGTGGTCTTGGTGAAAAAAGCAGTGCGTTCAGTTTCATTCTGTGAGTTCGACAGCTTGACTAAATGTTGTTATTTCGCCTTTCGCGACTTGTTCTTTATTTTGTTCGTAGTTTTTTTTTAATTGTTTTTTTTTATTGTTCCTTTCTTTGTGTCTGTCTGTCTTTTTTCTTTCTTTCTTTCTTTCTTTGTTACTTTTTTTCTTTCTTATTTTCTTCTTTTCTTCAGCCAAGTTACTTTGTCATCTCTGTTTATACACTTCGTAGTGTTTAGAGGACTATAGTTGGTCTGTTGCAATACAGTATTCACTCGGCATCTAGCGTCTTAGAGTCCTCAGTCTGTTAACTAGTGCATATATATTTGTAAACTAGTGCGTACTCATTGCCAGGAAGATACAGGGTGGCAAAAAAAAAATGCCACACACAAAAATGCCAATAACTTCTACATCTGTTGACCGAATAATGTCATATTTAGTTTACATTAACTTCAGCTTATGCATGACCATTGCATAAAGTGGCAAGTGTTTTGTGCCATTTCAAAAAACGTTTCCAATTTTGGGGATCGACTCAACAGTACGAGGTTTGAAATTGAGCGGTGGCCAAACTAACCCGATTTAAGCCTCCAGATTGTTACCTCTGGGGTTATTGGAATGAACTAGTATAGCATAGTAGTCAGTGACTTTAATACAGCAATTACAGACAGGATCATGGTGTTTTTCATAGGGGAATGCGTTCATGTCATTGATGAATTTGTAACTTTACAACGAAGGGGGTCATTTTTCCAGTCATTTGAGTTTAGCGAATATTTTCATAGTTGTTGTGCATGAACTTCAATTTGTTCACGACCATCCCACAAAGTTTCCAGTTTGTAGGTAAAATGGTCCGACTTTTTCCGTTTCTCTAAAATGTGTTCCAAATAAGCCCTCCGAAATTGTCAATGACACCATCGCTTTCATGTCTAGGGCCTAGGGATCGCCTTGAACCTAGCTGTTTCTGCTTTTTTCAGGTCACCGATTATCTGGGGGGTGAAGGGGGTGTTTTTGTATACTCAGACATTCAAATAACCAAAAAGTTAAAAGTCTGAAAGATTTAAATCAGGAAAGTATGACTACCGATCAATGTCAAACCTCGTTCAGTTGAGTCGACCCACGAATTTGGAATCCTTTTTGAAAACGCACAAAAGTCAGACCATTTAATCTACATAATTACCACTTTGTGGAGAGGCCATGCATTGGCTGAAGTTAATGTATATTAAATATAAAGCACTTTGGTCAACCGATGTAGAATTTATTTGCATTTTTGTGGGTGGCATTGTTTTTGGGTCACCCTGTATATTTGCATTACTTGAAACAGCTTGAAAAAAAATGCTTATGAACCATCAGTTTATTATTGTGCATACGCTCGTAATGTACAGTATATTGTGCACATGTAGTGGCTGCATATTATTTAGTATCATGTAGAGAGCTCTGCATCTAAAAATGTATTCTATCAATTTGGCGGCAAACACTGTCCATACTTATTTCTCCATATCTATATTATATATACGGAACTTAAAGAGCACTGCACAGTGCATTATGATCTCTCATGTTCCAGCCTATACAGCGTAGTTGTGTTTGTTTATTATGGGTGATGCTAAAAACACATTTCAAGAACACAGTAAGCGTACAGAACTATAGGCTGCTACAAAGTGATGATAATTTTCTAGCCTTTTAAAAAGGCTTTTGACGTTTACATACATCTGTTCTAAAACCGTATGGTTTCTTCCGAGTTTAAAATTAAGGAATTTCCCAATCTCTCTTCACCAAACGAGAAATGATGTCATCAATTTTTTCCATAATCTGTTGGACAATTAGAGGCGCCTTTAACTTTCACGAAAGAATGAATATTTCTAATACATGTGCTGTACCATCGTTATACTATCGTCTGTGTAACAATTCCAGGTAGGTTATTGTATGATGATTTTCTTTGATCATGCATTCTTTAAACATGTCTTGGAACAAACTTTACATACAAAAACACACGCAAAAAAACACCCAATAACTGTAGAAGCACAGCTATTGACCAACGAACAAAACATTTTCTGGTCAGTTTAGACCGCCCATCAAAGAAAATGACCACTGAATCGTAGAAAGTCCTTCGGGTACTTGCTAAAGGGTCAATTTCGGCAGAATTTGTCCATATCACTACCATCGCTCATTAGCATAAAAATGACCATGTGCTCAATGAGTTTTCTGTCCCATGCAGGTCGTCAACAATGCTGAAAAAGATTCCCATACCAAAGCGCCACCAAGACACGTTCACCGGATACGAGTATAATTTCACGGGGCAGAGAGGAGTCATGCTGCACACAGATCGTTACCAGGTCAGTGTCAATCTGCGAGTGTGTTGGTTGCTTTGTAGCTTCATCGTTGTCTCCTTTAGTGGTGTGTCAAATTTTATGTCAAAAAGGCAATGAACATTTGGAGAAAAAAACGTTGTTGTTGTTGGGTTGGGTTTTTTTTGTTGGGGGAGGGGGGGGGGGGTTTTGAGGTGTTTCGTTTTGTTTCTAGTTGTTCAAATGTGTTATACATTTTATTAGAATTATGTTGTTTTCAAAATAGGAAGAAAATAGTGATTGAGTGAGTGGGAGCATGTATGGACTTAACAGCCAAACGGCTAAACACAGACACACGTATAATCATTCATTCTGATAAACATACATATAATGTATAACTAGACAATTGGAAAACTAATAGTAAACAAAACAACACACAAAACACACAAGATATTTCCTCAGAGTTCTTCTGACATAGCTTTGTTGATTAAATACATATACCTCCTATAATAACACAGACATGATGTTCATTTAAACATTAATTGTGGTATGCCAAGCAGTTTAGAAAGGTTGACATTTTTGTTGGCCGAGCGGCATAGGATCTTGTTATACACTTTTTTTTTTTAAAGAATCTTTTGTCTTTTTACCGCGCAGGTAATTGGAAGACTCATGACCATAATTTCTTTAATATCATTCCTTTGTGTTGAACCGATACATGGAATACACAATTTTGTCCTGAAATTGTTCTTGTAACGCACAGTTTCTTCCATGACTTTGTAAGTTCTAATTTCAAAAAATGTAAATTAAAGAAATGAAATCCCAGCGCCTGTAGTGAGGACCTTGTTCCAGCGACACAAATTAGGTGTCTTTGACTTTGACTACCTGCGTGTTTATCAGGGTATCACAATGGGGTACAAGTACAATACCCATACAATACCCCTATTGTCTAAATGTATCCGATACAGTGACGGGTGAGAGACGCGGTTCGTTGCGTTTGATTCGCCATCTGATTGGTGTGGCTGTGTGGCTTAGGCCAAACAAAAATATTTCTTGGTTTAGGGTAACCCGACCAACCCTTTTTTTTCCCGCCGACCCTAAAACGGTTTTTTTCATTTCTCAACAAACATACCAAAAACAACAAAAAAAAACTGGCACATTTTGCGAACCATACCGATACTAAAAATTAAAAATTAAATTAAAAAAAGCCCACCTACCGACCCCATTGTTTTGGGTCATGTTAGCCTAAACCAACATATATTTTTGTTTGACCTTATTGTTGGGAGGATCCCCGTCACTGTGAGTTAAGTGCCGTGTTATGCTGGTAATGAGCTATACAGATGGGTAGGACCACAGGGACCGTTTTGTCTTTTAGCAGCTTTGTTTTAGTATTGTACACGATGAATTTTAATGTTTATTGTAAGTATGTTCACTGGCTTTGATAGTAGGCATTGGTTGTACCACAAACCGTCGAACGCCGAAGAAGAAGAAGAAGGTGGTACCACAAGTTACTCACAAGTGTTATATATGATCCATTTGTGGTGGTATAGATTCTTCTTCTGTCTTCTGCGTTCGTGGGCTGAAACTCCCACGTGCACTCGTGGTTTGCACGAGTGGAATTTTACGTGTATGATCGTTTTTACCCCGCCATTTAGGCAGCCATACGCCGCTTTCGGAGGAAGCATGCTGGGTATTTTCGTGTTTCTATAACCCACCGAACTCTGACATGGATTACAGGATCTTTTTCGTGCGCACTTGGTCTTGTGCTTGCGTGTACACACGGGGGTGTTTGGACACCGAGGAGAGTCTGCACACAAAGTTGACTCTGAGAAATAAATCTCTCGCCGAACGTGGGGACGAACTCACGCTGACAGCGGCCAACTGGATACAAATCCAGCGCGCTACCGACTGAGCTACATCCCCGCCCCGTGGTATAGATTGATAGGACATGTCTTTAGCTTTGTTTTAGTATTGTACACGATTATTTTTCATGTTTATTGTAAGTATGTTCACTGGTCATTGGTGGTACTACAAGTCTGTTACTTACAGGTGTTATATATGATCCACTTGTGGTGGTAAAGATTGATAGGACATGGATAGTTTTGTCTTTTTTCAGCTATGATGGATGGTATTGGTCATAATTGTTTTGTACATGTATGTTTGCAACTATGTTAATAGGTCATTGTAGGTATAAGAGTATAGATGGGTATTTCTCAGAAGTTTGTTTATTTGCTGTGACAGGGGAGGCTACCGCTCCTTTCACAACGGACTCTGCACCCGGGTTGTTGGCCTTTAAAGTCAACACCTGTGGTTTGTAGAGTTCTGTGTGATGGGGTCTGGTGGTTTCCGATTGTCTGTATGTTCATGGAAACCTTCGGGTTTGCATAACAGTTTTTATAGGGCTAAGAAATTAGCCCGAACATTTTCAATCCTGTTTGATTGCACTTCGCTTTCCGAGGTGATCGTAGTGTTTCGGCACTCGGTTACATGCAGTTGTTAAGTAACTTTGTTTCGGATTTCTGGTTGTAGCACGATGGTTTCTGTGTGTGTCGTTCATGGAAAGTTAGTGACCTTTGCTGTGCAATGACTTTACTGTGTGCGCACACCAATTGTTAGTGGGGAGAAATGGTTTGTTCGCAATATGCTGGTTATGTAATTATGTAAAGTTTTGGGTAGTATAATAAAAAAAAACATGTTGTTCAGACTGGATAATTCTTATCATTATTCTTGTGTTAATGTATATTTTCTGTAATGTAAAAATGTTAAATTTGACATCGGAAAACGAGTTTAATGTTTACATACATATGAATTCTGTGTGTTTTTCATTTTCAGTTTGAGGCTTTACGGTCGTTTGACGGGTGAGTATTTTTTTTATTGAATTTTGTGTTTATTTGCACACAAAAAGAGACCTGTTAATACATTTAATATTGATCGTTTGATCGTTTGCAGGACTTAAAGCAAATCTTTGACATCAAATATCTCATTGCTATGGTATTCTAATAGCGATAAAAGAAAACTGAGGAAAAGAAAATAGTGCACGTTTGTGGAGAAAATAGTTTTGATAGATGAGTAAACCGGGGATCATTTTGTTTTCACATTCACCCAAATACTGTTCTGTTATTAAACTGCTCTAACAATCTGTCTCTTATGGGAGTGAACCTCAAACTTTTCTTTTATTATAATGAACCAGATATTTTTTTTATCATCAGAGTTTTCTCAACTGGTAGTGAACCAGATATAGTTCTCTGTTATCCCACTGAACTAAAAGATTTTTTTGTTATGTGACAGAACTAGAGAATTTCCATTATTGGACTAAACCGGCGATTTTTTCGTGGTCAGACTGAACCAGAGTTTTTTGTCATCAGACTGAACCCAGAGTTTTTGTGTCATCAGACTGAACCAGAGCTATTTCTGTCGTCAGACTGAACCAGAGGTTTTTGTTATCAGACTGAACCAGAGGTTTTTTTTTTCATCAGACTGAACCAGAGCTATTTCTGTCGTCAGACTGAACCAGAGGTTTTTGTTATCAGACTGAACCAGAGGTTTTTTTTTTCATCAGACTGAACCAGAGTTTTTTCTCATCAGACTGAACCAGAGTTTTTTCTTATCAGACTGAACCAGAGTTTTTTCTCATCAGACTGAACCAGAGTTTTTTCTTATCAGACTGAACCAGAGTTTTTTCTCATCAGACTGAACCAGAGGGTGTTTTTCATCAGACTGAACCAGAGTTTTTTCTCATCAGACTGAACCAGAGTTTTTTCTCATCAGACTGAACCAGAGTTTTTTCTCATCAGACTGAACCAGAGTTTTTTCTCATCAGACTGAACCAGAGGGTGTTTTTGTTGTCATCAGTCTGAAACAGAGTTTTTTTGGTTATCAGACTGAACCAGAGGTATTTTCAACAGACTGAACCCGAGTTTTCTGTCATCAGGCTGAATCAGATGTTTTTATCATCAGACTGAGCCAGAGTTGTTGTTTTTTTGTCGTCAGATTGAACCATAGTTTTTTTCCTGTGATCAGACTGAACCAGAGAGACCGCCTGCTAGCCGAGATGGCCTACCTGGAACACCTGCGTTGCATCAAGAGGCGGAGAGAGGTGGTCCCCCACAGGGCGCAGCTCGACCTCTTCCTGGGCGGCAAGAAGATCGACTGCGAGGAGAGGTTCGACATCAACCGCGAGATCCGGCGTCTCAAAGCCATGGCTATGCCGACCCGGGCACAGGATCTCTTCCATGGCAGAGGCATCTTGCTACCCCCGTGAGTGTCTCCTGTCGATATGCTGAGTCACAGTGTGTGTGGGATGGGTGCCCGAGGGTGGGATGATGTAAGAAATAGAGATTTGACATCAACCGAGAGATCCGTCGTCTCAAAGCCATGGCTATGCCGACCCGGGCACAGGATCTCTTTCATGGCAGAGGTATCATGCTTCCCCCGATAGTGTGTGTTCGGGAATGCGGGAGGGGGTACAGGTGTGGGATTATGACAGAAATAGAGGTTCGACATCAACCGAGAGATCCGTCGCCTCAAAGCCATGGCTATGCCGACCCGGGCACAGGATCTCTTCCATTGCGGAGACATCATGCTTCCCACTTGAGTGTCACCTGTAGAACCCCCCGTGGGTTAGGGGGAGTCCCATATTGGTTGGGACTAGAAAGAATTTACCCGATGCTACCCAGCATGTCGTAAGAGGCGACTAACGGTTCTGTTTCTTCTCTTCTTTTGTCTTATTTCTGCCTTACCAGTCCTTTCACCTATATTTCCTTCCAAGAAAACTCTCCCTACTATTCCCTGCAGTTTTCCAATTCTTTTCTTGTTGTCTTATTTCTACCTTACTGGATCCATCACCTTTATTTCACTTACCAAAAGTCTTCTTTTCCACATCCTTATTTCTCTGCACCCCGCATGTCGTATGAGGCGACTAACGGATTCTGTTTCTCCTTTTACCCTTGTTAAGTGGTTCTTGTATAGAATATAGTCAATGTTTGTAAAGATTTTAGTCAAGCAGTATGTAAGAAATGTTTAGTCCTTTGTACTGGAAACTTGCATTCTCCCAGTAAGGTCATATATTGTACTACGTTGCAAGCCCCTGGAGCAATTTTTTGATTAGTGCTTTTGTGAACAAGAAACACTTAACAAGTGGCTCTATCCCATCTCCCCCCCCCCCCTTTCCCCTATCCCATCTCCCCCCATTCCCTCGTCGCGATATAACCTTCGTGGTTGAAAACGACGTTAAACACCAAATAAAGAAAGAAAGTCACCTGTAGATATGCTGAATGGTTGTTGGATGTGATCTCTTCCATTGCAGAGACATCATGCTTCCCACTTGAGTGTCACCTGTAGATACGCTGAATGGTTGTTGGATGTGATCTCGGGAGGGCGGAGGACCCCTTGAAGAAGAATGGAAGTGCCTGCGTGCTGCTGTTAGACACTTGATAGTAACGCTTACACATTGTCGTCAATACCGAAACCAAGCTTGGTATACGGTTTTAGTGCAACGTGTGTGTGTATATCCCTTTCGGGGGCTCGATCGGATCTTACACTGCGTTGTTCAGGAAGTGTAAATGCAAATCCAAAACCACATCTCAGATTACCCCTTTTGTGATTGCAGCCGTTTTTTCAGAAGCATAAATACAACGTAAGGTTCTTAGTACGAACACCCGCATAGAGAGTCCACGGTATGATTATGTGTGTTTCTCACCGGCTGGTTGATTGTTTGTTTCAGGACTCACATGTCGTTACTGCCTCACCCTCCTCGTGGTCCTTTAGACGAAAGTGATAGTGAGGATGAAGGTTGGTACTGTGGAACGCTGTTCACCGCTCTTGGTTCACGGCAGTCTGTGTCTTGTCTGCCTCTCTTGCTTGTCGTCTTCTCTTTGTTTTTTTCATTTTGTTTCACGAAAGTTCCACGCTGTATCTTAATCACTCTCAATGTAAGTGGTCTTTTTATCTTTTCTTTTTTTTTACTGTTTTTTTGTTTAATGTTGTCTCACGTTCAACGAAAAATCTTCACTTTCTACTTCCGGCAGTACGTATCTCGGCGCCAGCTTCCTTACAGAGGGCCCAAGGCGAGTCGCTAGCCCTGCTAGGCATACAGTTGCCCTGCTTTGAGCGCCAGATCTCGCTGACACTTCTGACACCAAACATGTGGCTCTTTGTCCTAATTTGTTTCTTATTTTGAAAATAACAAATCTCAGCTTCCTTGATTCTTGTTTTCCAGCAGTGCGCATCTCAGCACCAGCTTCCTTACAAAGGGCCCAAGGCGAGTCGCTGGCCCTGCTAGGCATACAGTCGCCCTCTTTTGAGCGTCAGATCTCGCTGACACTTACACGAAACACAACAGGTTTTCGCTTTGAGCTTCTAATATAAAAATCTTTCCCGGTTTGTTCTCTCTCAGCAGTACACGCATCTCAGCACCAGTCTCGTTGCAAAGGGCACCGGGCGATTCACTAGCCCTGCTAGGCATACAGTCGCCCACCTTTGAGCATCAGATCTCGCTGACAATTCTGACACTAAACATGAGTCTCCTCTGTCTTTGTGTGGAACAAAAACCGTCAGTTTCCTGTATTATTTTTTCAGCTGTACGCATCTCAGCACCAGCCTCCTTGCAAAGGGCGCCGGGCGAGTCGCTAGCCCTGCTAGGCATACAGTCGCCCTCCCCCTTTGAGCGTCAGATCTCGCTGACACTGGGAGAGGAGCCTCGCACTCGCTCCATTATCCGGGGCAAGCGCTTCAACCAGCTGCCAAGCATCAGCAAAACGCAAACACCAGCTCGTGCGGGTAAGGGTTGTGTTGTTGTTGTTGTTGTTGTTGTTGTTGTAAGTTGCTGATTCGGGTTAAATTCTCAGAAAAAAAGACGGATTTGATATACATTTGCTCATGCGGCGTATCTTCTACGCTCGCGCTCAGAAGTACATGTGTTTGTGTGTGTGTGTGTCTGGGGGGGGGGGAGTATGTGTGTGTTTGTCAGTGAATCCCCTAGTCATTGTCTTTGTATCCGTCACCTTCACCCTTTTCGGTTTTATTTAGATGGTCCAGTCACGTTTTCAGCGTAAATTTTCCGGCCAAGAAAATTAACATTACTGGTGTTTTAGATGTTCCCCTTTGAAGTAAATTAATAATAAATAATGTAATAGTAACATAGATTATATAAGTAACGAATTCGATTTACAGAAAGTAATTTGTGTCTTATATTCCATCTAGAATACCAACCTCCAGAACGATACCAAAACTTTGTGTTCGGTAAGAAGATAGTTGCAGGCAGCAAAAGTAATGTAGCTTATGAGTAGATTTTCAAACATAACATCAACAGGCCATATTACTTAACATATGTAGGTAGTCTGTCAAGACTTCAGTAACACGTATAGTCTTAGTATAGGCATTTCAGAAAAATTCACTTAGCTGCGTCAAATCATCCGTGCTGCTAAAAAGCCTGTTGACGAATAATGTTAACGTTTTTGGGGGTCATCTTCCTTGTTTAGTTAGTTTAATTCTTTTCATCAGGATTGGTTTTTTTTTAACTCATTTTAGTAATCCGGAGAGTCCTTGTAATGAGCAGTGTTAAGCCAAAGCCGTCTGGCTGTCTGCAGACCACAACACAAATAACGTTGGGGTTTTCTGATATATATGTTATTGAGGCTAGAGCTTTAAAACTTCACACACTTCTAGGGATTGAAGAGGTCAGAGATAACCCAAGTCTGGTTGACTGTAGTCAAATTTAAAGGTCAGAGCGCGGTCATGTGCGAGTCAAAAATGGAAAACATTTTCTCAACGTTTTTGAAGCAAAAGCTTTAAAATTTCACATGCTCCCATGGTTTGATCGTTTGCATACATAACCCACGTCTGATTGATCTGCCTCAAGTTTCAAGGTCAAAGTGGGTCAAGTTTGAATTAAAAAAAATATATAAATGTATTATTTTCTTGAACCCTTTTCGTTGTTAAAACTATCACTTTGACACTACGCACACTTCGAGGGTTGGATGACTCCTGGACATGAACAAAGTCTGGTTGATCCTTGTCATAGTTCAAGGTCACACTGGGGTAGGGTAAGGGTCAAAAAGTAGGACATTATTATTTTCTTCAATGTCTATGGAATAAAGGCAGCAGGTAATTTGTTTCTGATTCATACTACTTATGTCGAAGATGATCGAGTCGTGTTAGCATTTGCTTTTTTTTTTAAATTCAATTTTAGGCCAAAAAAAAGAAGAGGTCTGTTTACGGTAACATAGGCCCAAAAAATAGAGTCGGTAGGTCGGGATTTTTTTTTTTTTTTTTTTCAAAAAACCATATTTTTACGTTATTTTGCAGATTTTTTTTTTTTCCCCAAATGCCAGAAAAAAGTGTAGGGTCGCGCGAAAAAAATAGGGTCGGTCGGGTTACCGTAAACAGACTATTTTTTTTTTTGCCTTACCTTCATGTAATTGTAACTGCTTCAGTTGTAAATCTTTCCAACAAGATATCTTTGCACTTCTTGATTTCGTTTTGTTAATTTTAGATGACTTTGCAAGTTTGGGTTACTTCTGTGCTTTTACATTCTTCTTTTGTTACTCCCGGATGACCAATAACCGTTTACTGGATTTTAGTCTTTGAGCAAATTTATAATTGTCAACTTTTAAACTGTTAACTCGTATCTCAATGGGTAGTTTACAAAGAAGTCCGCGCGCTTTTATCCTCCGTGGAAAAAGCCATATACATTTATGTTCTCTGTGAACGTTTCCAAACTGTGGTATACCTAACATGGATCGCGTGAAGCTCAGTGATTGTTTTTGGGACGGGCGCAGTGGCGTGGTGGTAAGACGTCGGCCTCCTAATCGGGAGGTCGTGAGTTCGAATCCCAGTCGCTGCCGCCTGGTGGGTTAAGAGTGGAGATTTTTCCGATCTCCCAGGTCAACTTATGTGCAGACCTACTAGTAACTTAACCCCCTTTGTGTGTACACGCACGAAAAAAATCCTGTAATCCATGTCAGAATTCGGTGGGTTATAGAGACACGAAAATATCCAGCATGCCTCCCCCGAAATCGGCGTATGCTGCCTGAATGGCGGGCTAAAAACGGTCATACACGTAAAAATCCACTCGTGCTAAAAACATGAGTGAACGTGGGAGTCTAAGCCCAAGTACGAAGAAGAAGAAGAAGAAGAAGAAGAAGAAGAAGAAGAAGAAGAAGAAGAAGAAGAAGAAGAAGAAGAAGAAGAAGAAGAAGAAGATTGTTTTGGGCGTGGAGGAAAACACAGCAAATGCTAACTGGAACCCGAGTACCCTAAGCTATTGTCTGCATGCTCCCGACTCAATAACTTTGTTCAACTGTCAAACAAATGAACAATGAAGAAGACATCAAGCGCAGCGTTAAAGAAGATGTTCTTGGTGTTCTTCTTCTTCAGCGTTCCAGAAATTCTGGTGACGTGTGAGCTCGTTTGCCCATTTGAGTTCCCCACACTATACTCTGAGAGCATAGTCAGCTTCACTCCGCTTTCGTTGGGTAGGCATGCTGGGTATTTTCGTGTTTCCATAACCCACCGATCGAACTCCGACATGAATTACAGGATCTTTTTCGTGCGCACTTGGTCTTGTGCTTGTGTGTACACACGAAGGGGGTTAAGTCACTAGCAGGTCTGCACATAAGTTGACCTGGGAGATCGGAAAAATCTCCACTCTTAACTCTTAACTCTTGGTGTACATCTGAATGTTTGAGAAACTACTAATTCCTGGAATTATTGCAATGTTGTTACAGCCTTTGTAATACATGTAGTGATAATAAGAATTTAAAATATATTTGAAGCATTGGCCTACCCGCCATCGTTAGTTGGAAGGGAGTAATGGGGGATGGGTGTGTTTGGGAGGATGGATGGCCCACGTTACCTCAACCACAACTCATTTTTGTTTTGGCCTTATCACTTATCAGTGCAACGAGATGAAAAGGATGGCCGCCGGTCTCCTATCTTGCTGGCCAAGGAGAAGAGAACGGTCACCAACCTTCAGGCTCGACTCAATTTACCCAGTATAAAGTTTTCCTCGCCGTTTTCTAGCTTCTTGTGTATTTTTGAGTGTGAACGAATTTGTAGTTTCAGCGTGATATTTGACAGTATATCTTCGACCCTTTTTTACGTGTGATCGAAATCAATATATGTTTGCTGAATAGTGTATTAATTAACCTGCCTAACTGCCTCTGTATACACCTTGTTTGTTGTATTTTACAATTATATCTATTTTTGCTGCTTTCGTCCGTACAAATCTACGTAATAACTTATTTTCAACAACAACAAAAAGGCTTTGTCACGGACGGTCTTGACCAAGTTATCTAGTCATTTTTAAATGTGTTTTTCCACTTCATTTGTTTGTTTGTTTGTTTGTAGACAGGACCACCTCTTCTTTTTACCCCCTCCACCAACACCCTTCCCTCTCACCCTTCCCTCTCACCCTTCCCTCTCACCCTTCCCTCTCACCCTTCCCTCTCACCCTTCCCTCTCACCCTTCCCTCTCACCCTTCCCTCTCACCCTTCCCTCTCACCCTTCCCTCTCACCCTTCCCTCTCACCCTTCCCTCTCACCCTTCCCTCTCACCCTTCCCTCTCACCCCTCCCTCTCACCCTTCCCTCTCACCCTTCCCTCTCACCCCTCCCTCTCACCCTTCCCTCTCACCCTTCCCTCTCACCCTTCCCTCTCACCCTTCCCTCTCACCCCTCCCTCTCACCCTTCCCTCTCACCCTTCCCTCTCACCCCGTCTGCCAGAGATTTGTGAATGAGGGAGTACATGTATTTGGATAAGCTATCTCCCGCTGATTAGTTTTGCTTCATTTCATTTCATTTTTTCATTTCATTTCATTTTCATTACTTTATTGTCCCATCGCTGGGAAATTCGGGTCGCTTCCTCCCAGTGGAAAGCTAGCAGCAACGGAGTCGCGCTACCCAGGTGTCTGCGTGTTTAGGTGTATTCAGCCACCTGCACTTATGGCAGAATGACCAAGGTCTTTTACGTGCCATTGTGATGACACGGGGGTGGGACATGGCTTCCGTCTCTGGGTCTGCACATAAAGTTGACCCGTGTCCGTCCCGGCCCGAATTCGAACCTGCGACCTTTCGATCACAAGTCAGGGACGTAGCACACCTAATAAAAGTGGTAGGGCGGAAAAAAATGGAAGACAAAATGCTGAGACAGCTAAGGAAATATGGGGCTTACACTACCGCCCCCCCCCCCCCCTTCCCGTCCCCTTGTAATGGTCTAAAAAAGAAAGAAAACATGATGCGATTTCGTGCCTTCTGAGCTCAGTTCCATCTAATCATCTTTCCATCCTCCACCAAACAACGGGCTGGTGAATGTATCAGTGATTATCAATCGACTTACATTTATATCTAAATTCCGATACGTTGAATGTGATGAGCACTTACTTCAAATGACTTTCGTCTTCATTATTGTCTAGTGTGTTAAAAAGCAAGGATTGACAAACTGGTTTACTTCTAAACAAGCAATTTATTGATCCGTCCAGCCATCAACATTGGCAGCCTGAGTGATGACTGAAAAATAGAGGGATTTGTCAGAATATTTTTAGCGCGTTTTCGATCCATCACAACCAGGATGCACACTTGTGTCCATTGTTCAATTCTCTCTCTACATGTTGTTTCATGTGACAATGTTAACCCCTCAAGTTACTGTGTTACTCAATTGTTATGGCGTACTTACGGTTGACACACAATCACTCACCCCTCAGTCTGACCCCAGCTTCACACACAGAATATACAAAACATTTCTTACCTCCATTGTTTCTCATGGGAGCAGACGGACGAAGAAGCAATTTTCACTAAATTGGCGCCAATACTTTTATGGCCTGACGGAACTCGTCACGTGTGACGTTCTCGTCAAAATAAGGCGTCATCCTATTCCAGCAGTTGACCAAGACTAACACACAAAAAAAAACCCCAAAAAAACCGACCTTATGCCATCGCGTGAATACTACTGGGGTGTTCTGTTGGTAGATCTCTCTCTCTCTCTCTCTCTCTCTCTCTCTCTCTCTCTCTCTCTCTCTCTCTCTCTCTCTCTCTCTTCTCTCTCTCTCTCTCTCTCTCTCTCTCTCTCTCTCTCTCTCTCTCTCTCTCTTTTTTTTTTTTTTTTTACGGAAAAAGTGGTCGGGCGGTCGCCCTACATGCCCTACCGGGTGCTACGTCCCTGCAAGTCCAGTGCTCTACCAACTGAGCTACCGGGCTCCATCTCCTGTTGATTTGTTTTGCTCTATTTTCCATTACCACAATGCAACACCATAGCCATCCGTTGTATATAGAAACACTGTGTATTAATTAACCTGCCTAACTGCCTCTGTATACACCTTACTGTCTATTTTCTATTACCACTAAGCAACACCATAGCCATCCGTTGAATGTGGGTTGGATTGGATTGTTTAATCATATAGGCCATTGCCCCATCCGTTGAGTGTGAACATTCTGTGTGTAGGTAAACGGAAAGTACGTTTCCGTTGCCAAGAGTCCTTTGACCGAGCATCTACCGGCTGCCAGGGGCTTTGTATTTGGGGCGGGCCCAATATTCGGACAGATCTGGGTTTTCTACCCATTGGTGGTCCGAAACTCCTCGGTGAGGTGTTTGATCGGTGACTGGTGTTTGGTTGTGGAACTTTATCGGGGTTCGGTGATGTCGCTTCAGTTCTCGAGAACAGGTAGGTGAGGTGTTTGCTGGTGATTGGTGGTGGGGTTATGAAACTTGATCAGGGTTGGGTGATTATTTCGCCCCAGTTGCCGTAAACAGCTTAGATTGGTGAGGCGTTTGCTTGTGATGATGGAGGGTGGTGTTGTGAAGTTGTCTTTTGGCGGAGTTGTTCCTTCGTCCTCCTTCCATGTGGCTGTAAAACAACTCGGTGAGGCCTTTGATGGGTATGTGTGGTGGGGTTGTGATGTTGTCTTGGAGTCGTTCCTCCTTTCCCTCCTCCCAGCTGTGGTTAAAGGATGTCCTGAATTCAGCCCAAGGTCGACTTCGCGAAGTCTTTTTATTTACTGAGAATTCAGCGCCAAAGCTTCAAGCAACTATTTACTGAGAATTCAGCGCCAAAGCTTCAAGCAACCAGCTTCGCGAAATAGATTTTGCGAAATCAACTTTGCTCAATAAATGTTAGGCTTAATACCTTGGTGAGGCGGTTTCTTTGGGCAATAAAGGATTGGTGAATGTATTAATTTTGTGGACTATGGTATCAGGCTAAAGGTTTAATCGTTCATCAAGGCTTTGACGTAATACGTTTTCTTTGTCATTTTTGCTGTGTGAGGTTGTTTTGTATCCGAAAGCTTTTTTAAGTATGTATATATTTTGTTTATTGCTACGTTTTTACATTTAGTCAAGTTTTGACTAAATGTTTTAACATAGAGGGGGAATCGAGACGAGGGTCGTGGTGTATGTGTGTGTGTGTGTGTGTGTATGTGTGTGTGTGTGCGTTTGTGTGTGTAGAGCGATTCAGAGTAAACTACTGGACCGATCTTTATGAAATTTGACATGAGAGTTCCTGGGTATGATATCCCCAGACATTTTTTTTCATTTTTTCGATAAATGTCTTTGATGACGTCATATCCGGCTTTTTGTAAAAGTTGAGGCGGCACTGTCACACCCTCATTTTTCAATCAAATTGATTGAAATTTTGGCCCAGCAATCTTCGACGAAGGCCGGACTTCTTATTTAAAGTAGGGGAAGGAAGTGACTTTGCATGATGGGTATTCAAATTAGTCGCATAATTTGGATCGCATGCGAAACGACGCAACAAAAATGCCTAACCATTTCTCCACATAAATTATATTTCTGTTGTGAAATGTTCAAGCGGGAAGAACTGTGACTTGAAAAGAGATTTGTGTCTGGACTCACCAACTCACAGAGAAACACTGTTCTGTGTACAGGGTTGCAGCGGGATGACACGAACCAGTCCAAGTCCCAGAGCAGCCAGCCTAACACCAGCCGCAGTGCAGCGTGGGTAGAGGAACAAAACCAATTACTGTTAGTGCTTGTTCTAGGCTGGTATTTCTTCTTCTTTTGTTGCTGCTGCTGTTCATTTTGCAGGTGGGGTCAGATTCGACCACATCAACCGGTCATTGGCGTTCCCACAATAAGCACTGCAAAGCGTGTGTCATTCATTGCGTATGACGCAAGTGTTGGCAATCGAGTAATTAGTCTTCTTTTTACATTTAGTCAAGTTTTGACTAAATATTTTGACATAGAGGGGGAATCGAGACGAGGGTCGTGCAGTGTGTGTGTGTGTGTGTGTGTGTGTGTGTGTGTGTGTGTGTGTGTGTGTGTGTGTGGAGCGATTCAGAGTAAACTACTAGACCGATCTTTATGAAATTTGACATGAGAGTTCCTGGAAATGATATCCCCAGACGTTTTTTTCCTTTTTTTGATAAATGTCTTTGATGACGTCATATCTGTTTTTTTGTAAAAGTTGAGGCAGTACTGTCACACTCTCATTTCTCAATCAAATTGATTGAAATTTTGGCCCAGCAATCTTCGACGAAGGCCGGACTTTGGTATTGCATTTCAGCTCGGAGGCTTAACAATTAATTAATGACTTTGGTCATTAAAAATCTGAAAACCCGAGTACCCTAAGCCATTGCCTGCATGCTCCCGACTCAATAAGTCAAAAGGTTTTGTGTGATGCATATATCGCTACAAAACACATTTTTCTGCTTTGATTGACTTTAGACAAGAGATTCAAACAGATGATGGCCAGCTCTTGTATCGTTTATTTTGTTGGGCGGATGCTTTGCGTTGCTTTTTGCGGAAGTTTCAATAGACGTACTCCGGAAATAACTCTGTTGGGTTTGTATGGGTTGTCCTTTTATTGAGGCAAACTTTCTACACGTGCTCTGTTTGTCCACTTGTTTCTGGGGTACAACGTCACGTGGGAAAAGAGTGAATTCTCTTGCTTTTAGTAAAGCAAGCTTTCAAGACGTGCATTTTGTCCATGTGTTTCAGAAACACTCGTCGCTACTGTCATGTGGTTTTGAAATGTTGCCTCAATAAGGCCAAACAAATAAAAAATAGGTGTGGTTAAGGTAACATAGCCAAAAATAATAGGGTAGGAAGGTAGGCAATCACTTTTTTTTTCACTTTTTTTTCTAATGTGTACAAATTAAACCTACTTGACAGGGAAATAAGTGTGCGACTCGAGCGCTTTCGCTTTCATTGCGTTTTCTGCACTGTTTTTTGTTTTTTTTGTTTTTTTGTTTTGACAAATGTAATAAAAAGTTATAGGGTTGGCCCTTAAAAATAGGATAGGTCGGGTTACCGTAACCACACCTATTTTGTTTTTAGGCCTAAAAGCAAGAGTATTCACTTATCACAACCCATTCAAAACCGACAGAGTTATTTTCCAACATCGTCTATTGTGGTCATTGACTGTCGCGACTTGAAGTGGTTCGGAATTCGTCGTCAGCAGCACTACTTTCTTCTTCTTCTCCCTACCCAGTGTTCTGTTCTTATGTCCTTCGCGTACCTCTCCACCCTCACCCAAATCGTCAGTCTTCTTCCCATTTTGAGCTACATCGCAGATTTTCATTTTTATAAAACTTCTGTCATACGTGTCATACGTCTCTTCGTGCTTCTGTACTGTCTGTAAGAACTGAGTTGTGCTTGTATTGCTGTGTAGCTGTCTGTACTGAGAACTGAGTTGTGCTTGTATTGCTGTGTAGCTGTCTGTAAGAACTGAGTTGTGCTTGTATTGCTGTGTAGCTGTCTGTAAGACTGAGTTGTGCTTGTATTGCTGTGTAGCTGTCTGTAAGACTGAGTTGTGCTTGTATTGCTGTGTAGCTGTCTGTAAGAACTGAGTTGTGCTTGTATTGCTGTGTAGCTGTCTGTACTGAGAACTGAGTTGTGCTTGTATTGCTGTGTAGCTGTCTGTAAGAACTGAGTTGTGCTTGTATTGCTGTTTAGCTGTCTGTAAGAACTGAGTTGTGCTTGTATTGCTGTGTACTGTCTGTAAGAACTGAGTTGTGCTTGTATTGCTGTGTAGCTGCTTTGTGGTAGCCAGCTTGCAAAATGTAAGCAGCTATATTTTAACCTGCTTCTTTTGTTTGTTATTTTTGCTTAATATTTTTACTGTACAGTAGACGATGTTCGGAAATAACTCTGTCGGGTCTGTATGGGTTGTTTAAGAGTGACTACTCTTGCTTTTATTAAGGCAAACTTTCCCACGTGGCATTATAGGCTAGGCCAGTCACTAGCGAGGGGGGTGTCTAAAACACGTGGACAAGGTGCACGTGTTGAAAGCTTGCTTCACTAAAAGCAAGAGAATTCACTCTTTCCCAACCCATAAAAACCCGACAGAGTTTGTCTATTTCACTCAAGTTACGATGGTTGTTACACTCTGGGTTTTTTATATTGCTGAAAATAAACGATCCTAGAGTGCGGCTTTGCCCTGACAGCCTTGTTTCATATTCAATACTGTTATTGTATTTGGCTATGCTTTGCTATACAAACTTAGCTATTTGCGTCAATGTAAGGCTATACTTTGCTGTACAAACTTAGCTATTTGCTTCAATGTAAGGCTATACTTTGCTGTACAAACTTAGCTATTTGCGTCAATGTAAGGCTATACTTTGCTGTACAAACTTAGCTATTTGCGTCAATGTTAGGCTATACTTTGCTGTGCAAACTTAGCTATTTGCGTCAATGTATGGCTATGCTTCGCTGTACAAACTTAGCTATTTGCTTCAATGTAAGGCTATGCTTCGCTTGTATTCTGCTTGATCAACCATGTATCCCTCTCCAGATTACACAGCAATACGGGCACCCCAGAACACACGGGTAGTATAGTCGGTAGCATTACGGGTAACCGTTTGGAACTGGAGATACATTTCCCCCCTGGCTCCCGTGCCGATGACCTTCACCTTGACCTTGGCCAACGGGATGATGTAGGTCAAGGACAAAGGAGCAGGCAATCCACGTACGCATGTTGCTTTTTTTCTCGCTTTTGTTTCAGCTGCGGGGCACCGTGACGAAAGATGAATAAGCAGCTGTCTAGTGTGTTGTTGGTTTTTTTTTATTTTTTTATTAAACTATCGTATAAACCAAGTCATGTCCAATATAGGCAATTTAGACCTGACGGACAGTAAGCCCCTTAACTTTTCTTTCATCAGTTGGAATTTTAGCATATCACCAACTCATGTCCCTAATTGGAAAACTTCCTGTGAGGATATCAGGGCCGGACCAAATGAGTTGTAAGGGGGGGGGGGGTCCTCCTTTTGGGGGGGGGGGGGGCAAATCAGCGAAGTGGCGAAGCCACAAGCGCGCACCTGCTGCGAACTAGGGGGGTCCGGGGGCATGCTCCCCCGGAAAATTTTTGAAAAACGGTTAAAATCTGTGCAATCTGGTGCATTCTGGGCCTTGTTTTGAGGGTTAAGAGCAGCATTGTGGGGGGGGGGGGGGGGTACCTTTTTCTCATCGGATTTTACATTGAATAAAATTTGTTAGAGACACACACAACATTTCTTTAAAAAAAAATTAATAAAATAAAAAAACACTCAAAGCAAGGTACATGCTTTTTCCAGGGGTGGGGTTCCGGAACCCCTGGAACCCCCCCCCCCCCCCCCGGGTCCGGCCCTGGATATAAAGGATCCCCTAGTTAGTTAGTCAGTTGAAAATCGAGTGTATTTTTGGCCAAATTTTCCTGCCCTGCTGTTTGATAAAAGATTGTGTGTATGACTCATGTGCGTAGTTTTGTATTTTGTATTCCTTCCTTCCTTCCTTTCTTCCTTTCTTCCTTCCTTCCTTTCTTCCTTCTTTCCTTATTTATTTATTTACCTACCTACCTACCTCAGTTCCCACCTACCTACCTTCCTTCCTTCCTTCCTTCCTTCCTTCCTGCCTTTTGTAACTCAAGATAGTCTATACCCACTTTGACTGCTTTGTCTCTGTAGCTACACTACTTTGTATTCAACATTGCTTGATTGTATCAAAGCAGCTTTATGCTTTATTTTCTCAGAATACCTTCTTGATATTGAGACGCTTACTACTCTGAAGCTTACTGCTATGTAGTCTTTCTTTCTTTATTTGGTGTTTAACGTCGTTTTCAACCGTTCAAGGTTATATCGCGACGGTGCTATGTAGTAAATGTTGTACTCTTCTAGTCCATCTAAATATGTGTGAAGCATGTTGTTGTTGTTGTTGTTGTTGTTGTTGTTGTTGTTGTTGTTGTTGTTGTTGTTGTTGTTGTTGTATAGCTGTTGTTCTTGTAATTGTTGTTGTTCTTGTAATTGTTGTTGTTCTTGTGATGGTTGTTTCCCAGTCTTTCATCAAGACATACTGGCTTACAAAGGATTAAGAATGCTTTGCGTGTTGAAAATACATCCAAACTATTGAAATATACGATACGTTTTCTGAGAAAAGAGTTCAGTTGAAGAGCTAACCACAGAAAAAGAGAAGAACAACAACAAATGATTGATTACGGATAGCCACTCACCTACTTGTTGAACTTGCTGTTGCAATCCATTGATTCAATTGATTTTATGTGGCATTGCTATTTTTATTTCTCCGAATAATTTTTTGGGAAAACCTGATCATTATTGACTAAACATCTGCAGACCTCGACCCCAAGGCAGAGAGGATGGTGCGGACAAAAATGAGCTGTTCCTGACCAAACCCAAGCAAAAAGAAGTGGTCAAAGTGACCTCAGGCATGGGCACAGAGAAGAGACTCACTCCCGAAGCCCCGCCCTCGACTTCAGAGGGTGTGGCCAGACCTGTGTATGGCAGTCGGCAGACCAGCCCCCAGAAATCACACACACCCAATCCGCTCAAGGTGGGGGATGATATATTTTTATATTAGCCAATGGGAGTTTAGAGGGAGTTGCTAGACAGAGAGGGAGGGAGAGAGAGGGAGAGGGTGTGGCCAGACCTGTGTACGGCAGACCAGCCCCCAGAAATCACACACACCCAATCCGCTCAAGGTGGGCGTGATTAAATTTTATATTAGCCAATGGGAGTTTAGACGGGGTTATCAGAGAGAGAAAGAGAGAGAGGGGCGTGGCCAGACCCGTGTATGGCTGCCGTCAGACTAGCCCCCAGACATCACACACACCCAATCCACTCAGGGTGGAGGATGATTATATTTTTATATTAACCAATGGGAGTTTAGAGGGGGTTATGAGAGAGAGAGAGAGAGAGAGAGAGAGAGAGAGAGAGCGGGGGCTGACCTGTTTATGACAGCCGTAAGACCAGCACCCAGAAATCACACACACCCAAAATGTTACATTAGCCAATGGGCGTTAGCAGAAGGGGTTTTGGGGCGTGGCAAGACGTTTGCATGGCAGCCGTCGACACATACACACACACACACGGAATCAGAGCTTGCATGTATGCGGAGGTGTGTTTGTGTGTGTGTGCGTGTGTGTGTGCGCGCACAGTGTGTGTGTGTGTGTGTGTGTGTGTGTGTGTGTGTGTGTGTGTGTGAGACCAAACAAATACACAAACAAAGCTATTAGGTTAATTCACAGACCTTTATGAGTTTTGTTGTCTTCTGCAGGCTGGCGTGGAGCTGCAGGGAGTATCAGCAGAACAAGCGTTCAACCTACGACAGACGTTCCAGAGACTGGACACCGACATGGATGGGTCAGTTTGGGGGAAACATACTGTTCACAGTTACTTCTCTAGTTTAGTAGTGTCTTGTCGCCGAATTATCGTGCTATCAGTTTAAGGTTTTCACTATTGCCTGGCCTGTTGCCTTCTTGGTAGTCTTGTCAATGTTACATGATCAATGGTTGCAAAGACTGGATACCACCATGGATGGGTCAGTTTTGGGGGAAACATCATTTTCAGAGTTTCTTCTCTAGTTGCAGTGTGTGGCGTCTTGTCGCCGAATGATCGTGCTATCAGTTTAGAGCTGTCACTGTTGCCTGACCTGCACAGTTTCTATCTGGGTTTTCTTGTCAATGTTACATGGTGGTAACCAGGGACGGACCAAATGAATTGTAAGGGGGGGGGGGGGGGGTTTCCTCCTTTTTTGGGGGGGCAAATCAGCGAAGTGGCGAAGCCACAAGCGCGCGCCTGCTGTCCGGGGGCATATGCTCCCCCGGAAAAAGTTTTGAAAAACGGTTAAAATCTGTGCAATCTGGTGCATTCTGGGCCTTGTTTTGAGGGTTAAGGCCTGTCAGTGTGAGTTGGTGGGGGGGGAGGGGGGGGGGTACCTTTTTCTCGTCGGATTTCACATTGAATAAAATTTGTTAGAGACACACAAAATTTATTTTAAAAAAACAAACAAACAAAACCACTCAAAGCAAGGTACATGCTTTTTCCAGGGGTGGGGTTCCGGAACCCCTGGAACCCCCCCTGGGTCCGGCCCTGGTAACAAACAGGACCCCGCTGTCATTATCATCACTACCTTTCTTCTTCTTCTTCGGCGTTCCAGGATTTTGGGCCTCAGGTCAGACTTCAAGTTTTGTAGCTTGAATAAAGCTAGTGGTCAGGATCAGGGAGTCTTTGGTGCCCCAGAGTTGCTCCTGCAGTGTGGCACCTTGTGGCCAGTGATCTGTTCTGGCTTCCTGGTGGAGCGGGCAGGTCTGCAGGATGTGCTCCGGGGTCTGTGGGCCTGTTTCGCACGGGCAGTTCGGTGTGTGCGACAGACCAAGGCGGTGCATGTGGGCACGCAGTCGACAGTGTCCAGTCCGTAGGCGGAAGAGGATGGTCTGCTGATGGCGCTGTAGGTTGGGCATCTGATCATCAGATGGCAGGCTGTGTTGGGCATTCCCATCACTACAATTTACACAGCCAATAATAATAACACTAAGAAGAAGAAGAAGAAGAAGAAGAAGAACATCGCCTGCTGTTCCAATGACAGTTTATGGTTCAGCCAATGTTGACAGAGAAAAAAACAATCTCACAAGCTTTAAGTTACTGTTTTTCTTGCAAGCCTAGCTTCACTAAGTTGTATTGGTCATTTGACAGGGAGCTGCACTCATTGCAACCATTTAGACATTTTGCAAGATTCAGGATCCTGGCCAAGGTCATCCGAGGTGAGGTGCACGAAGTGAAACTGGGTCGCACCCAACTGGATGGGAACCAGCTGCGGAGTTTGATTGGTTGAAATCACAATACATTTTAATTTCAACCAATCCAACGCCTGGGCTGCTTACCATATATACCAGTTGGGTGGAACCCAGTTTCACTTTCTGTACCTTAGCCCTGAACACCTAGGTTTGACAACTGAATGACTCGCAAACAAACAGTGTTGCTATTTAATCTGTATCAATGTTGCAGTCACCTTCAGTACCACCAGCTCAAGTCACAGTTACCCAAAGAATTCTCCCAGCAGCAGGAGGACTTTGTCAAACAGGTAAGCACCATTAACAGTAAAACATTGGCCAGAAGACTTAATAAATACTTTATTATCACTTGTCATCCTACTGAACATTGGATAACATGAGGTATTGCTTTGAATCCTTGATTGCAACAATACTATCAAACACGTTTTTTGCAAGCATGAAAAGAAAAAAATCAAAAAAATCAATACTCTGACAAGGGAAACAACCACTGTATAACGCCCTTTGAATTGCAGCAAGATGATTGACTCCCCTGGAGACCATTTTTTCAGTTTTGGTCTGATTATTTTACCTATGATTTTGTGTGTGGAGTTTTAAGCTTACTTCTTTCGACAGTCAAAGGGTTGAGAAAGATAGCTGCTGGATATTCCTGTATAGAGTATTGAAGCTATATACAGATTGTCAAACGAGCACTTGCATGTGTGTTATTCCTTGGGCCATGGGATATGCATTAACAATGCAACAACAATGTTTTTATGAGCATTTATTTTGTAGATGTTTTCATCAACCACAACAGCCACTAGGTCTGTTTTTAAGACTCTATTTTTTAAGCATTCCCAAAACAGATAGACTGCTAAAGTTCCCAAATTCAGAATCAAAAAACATACAAGTACACCAACACAATGGTCTTTATAGTGGACAGACAAACAAACAATTAATATGAAATGAAAGACATTTTTCGGGATAATTTCTTTCATCTGATATCTCTTTCCAAGACATTTTGCTTCAATAAAGACTTCCTGTCTTTCACCAACTCGTATTCTAAATTGCTGGAAATTCTGAATGCAGCGGCAGCCCTATATTACAAGACTGGTGATATTTGTGTAGGTGTACGAGATCACGCGGTCCAGTGCTGCCTTCTTTGGTGTGGATGAGTTCTTGATGATGACACAGCTAACGTCACGGGTAGCCGCCCTCACGTAAGTTTTTTATTTGACGTTTTAAACCTTAATTCTTAATTTAAGGGTATTATACACCACTTTGTCTTCACGTAGGAGAGCACAGAAAGTTAAGTGTATCTTCTATTTCTCACCTCTTTGTCATTTCTATATTAATTTTCAGTGGTCCCGCACAAGAGGCTTATGGAAAACTGAATTTTGAGACACTGGAGGTAGCCATTATACATTACGTGGTAAGTAATGTTGTGTTTTTAACACTGGTAAAATATTATTTTCAATGTTTTTATCATAACTTTCCTGTGCTGTGTTGGCCATACGTGTATTTTTCAAAGAGATGTGCCATTATAATATGTATAATACTATTATCTCGACCTTTTTCAATCTTTCATCTGTTTATTTATTGATTTATTTATTTTGCGAACCAAATCTGCACAAAAACCTCTCCCTCTGGTTTGATACTTAATACATTTATGTCTTTTTACCTGATTTGATTAGGGTCAATTGGATTTGAGCTAATTTGAGCAATGCACATATGTGATTTGAGTTGATACTCCCCTGAAATCGGCGTATGCTGTATGAATGGCGGGGTAAAAACGGTCATACACGTAAAAATCCACTCGTGCTAAAAACATGAGTGAACGTGGGAGTCTAAGCCCATGAACGGAGAAGAAGAAGAAGAAGAGTTGATACAATTTTTAAAATCTTTTTCAGGACCTGTTCCAGTCAACAGACAGCAGTCAGCGCGGTCGCATCAGCCTTGAGTCCCTGAGAGACCTGGTGAGCAAGTCACAGGGCAAGGAGCCTCTTGACGAGAACTCTCCCACCTGGAACACCATCATGGACTCCTTGTCTCTGGTAGGTATCATATGTCTTTAAGTGACTGTTAATTCTCGACGAGAACTCTCCCACCTGGAACACCATCATGGACTCCTTGTCTCTGGTAGGTATCATATGTCTTTAAGTGCATGACTGTTAATTCTCAACGAGAACTCTCCCACCTGGAACACCATCATGGACTCCTTGTCTCTGGTAGGTATCATATGTCTTTAAGTGACTGTTAATTCTCAACGAGAACTCTCCCACCTGGAACACCATCATGGACTCCTTGTTTCTGGTTGGTATCATATGTCTTTAAGTGACTGTTAATTCTCAACGAGAACTCTCCCACCTGGAACACCATCATGGACTCCTTGTCTCTGGTAGGTATCATATCGCTTTAAGTGACTGTTCTTCTTCTTCTGGTTCCCTTTGCCATGCTACACTGTCAAGGTTGTTGACATGACGAAGTCTGCAGTTTGCCAGAGGGACTCCGCTGGGCCCCACAGTTTCTCTTTTAGGTCGACCATCTCTGGCCAGAATTCACTTCTCATGCCTGCAACAGTTGGGCGTGTCAAGTGACTGTTCATTCAGGGCTTTAAATGGAACAAGATGAAACAAAGCAGGACACTTTGGCGTGTGGACTATCAAAGTGGCTTAGCAAAGCAGAGCTAACCACCCCTTTCAAGGGTCCAAGCAGCTGTGGCTGAATATATGAAACACTGCGAATAAATATCACACACAAAAGCAGCGAACAATGAAAACAAGAAACTGAAAAAAACAAAGAAATAGAAAAACAGTTGCATATTAACAAAATAGCTGTCTTCCATGCGGGTTCACTCCCTACAAGTTATTATGCAAGATTTGGCATGACTTCTTCTTGACAATGTTTGTGTGCCTCAAACTAAGGTATAATATGTGTGTGAGAATAGATCTGGACGAATTCCGAAAATAAGTCTGTTGGGTTTGTATGGGTTGTGAAAGACTAAATACGTGGGACCAATCGCTAGCGAGGGGTGTGTTGGACAAACATTGGAGGGGCCAATCGCTAGCGAGGGGTGTTTTGGACAAACATTGGAGGGGCCAATCGCTAGCGAGAGGTGTGTTGGACAAACATTGGAGGGGCCAATCGCTAGCGAGGGGTGTGTTGGAATCACGTGGACAGGAGTGTGAAGTTATTTGTCAGAGGAAAGCAAGGGCATTTACTCTTTCACCAGCCATACAAACCGGACAGAGTTATTTTAAAAAATCGTATTGATATTCGTATATTAAATCGTCAATGGAATCTTCTATATAATATTTCATTATATCCCATGACCTCCCTTCTTTGTCTCTGTTACTTCAGTATGGGTATATATGTTGTATTTTTATAGCTCAATAAATACATCATGGACTCCAAAAAATATATGATAGTGCAGATTCCGATTTGGACAAAGAACTACTTTCCTCCCGACCTTTGACCTCGCGCCGAACAATGTGACACATTTGTATGAAGTTCCAAAATCGTATTGCACGGCTCAGAAAACCATATCAGTTGCACGCAAAAATGAATCTCAGAACTGATCTGATGTATGGGATGCAATAAACAAACGTTTCCTTCATTATGAAAGCAATGCAGATTGAAAAAAACGAACATTCAACTTACAAGATACCCAGATGCTAGCGAACCAAAACAAAAACACGAGTACCCTCCCTTGCATCGTTAGCAGACGACTTTTGAGGTGTGCGTCTTCAGTTTCTCTGGCAGTGTCGGTGTGGGAACTGACAGAAGCTAGGGAGCACAGATAATAGAAGCCCTGTCACATAGACTAATCACACAATCAATACACATTTGGCTCATGTTTTAAATGACAGTTTCGAGTTTGTTAGTCAAACTCAAAGCAACAACACTGTCACTGGTGACATGCGTAGCGAGACCGAGAAGCGTCCTTACCTAGCTGGCACGGTTGGGCTTCGGTATCAAACATAGGCTGTTTCACGTGTTTTGCGAGCAAGTCTACTCTTTTGCCTGGCTCTGCAGTAAGTCCACATTGGCGATGAAGGTATCCAAGAACTTAACATGTGTGTATTTTTCCGTAATCCAGTCATATTCCTTCAAAATGCAATCAATCGGCGGTGACAGACGTGTCAGCAATTCGCGACTTCACCAAGTCGGTCCCGTTTTCCTCACACCCATACCAGTTTAGGTTCATTCATGCAAACACACTCGCAAAACAGTTTATCACGTAGATACATTTCAAATAGGGAGCAAATGGTTAAATCTAAACCTACATATTTGTTCCCTAAAATTTGCTTCTCTGTCAATAAGCCTAATTGTATAATAACACGTTCGAGAAAAACAACGTGGAATCGATTCTGAATCGAGTAAGCCAAATGGGTCCCAAACCCGTTTCGCCCGTTCTGCCGACCTGAAACGCAAAACAAAAGAATTGTGCGCTTCAACTAAATTAATTTCTATACGACTTCATTACTTTCTTGCAACTTATGAACCTTTACTTAAAGCTTTTAAATGGTCTGAAAGTAGTGTTACCGCGTACTTATCGATGCACTCATTCGTTTTATTTTTTCAGCGACGGTCACTTAGTTTAAGGTTGCAAAAGGGCTAAGTCTCGCTGGCACCACTGTTTTACAGTCCACAGATCGCAACAGTGCCGCTAGTAGTCTACACTTTGTGTTTGATGGTAGAATGGGATATACAGATTACAACACGAGTGGTTTTTTATATGGCTTGTATTTCAGTCAAGACCCAGCGGGAATATCAATCGAGAGCCACTCGCCAGAGGCTCGTGTCTCCCGATGATATTCATCCGCTGGGTCTTGACTGAAATACAAGCCATATAAAAAACCACTCGTGTTGTAACCTATACGTATTTTTGTGTGCAGGACTACTCATCACAAGTGAACAGAATTGAATACCTTGCACACATCCCCCTCTTCATGACCTTAGCGCCCCCATCTCTACCCCCACCGCACCTACAAGAATACAACCAACAACAAGAACAAGAACAAGAACAAGAACCCGCAGAATAGAGCGAAGATCTTATACAGTGGAACCTTCTTTTGAAAAAAAAAAAAAAAATCAGGTCTTAAAAAGGAGGGAATCTTAGAATGGAGGTAAATTTACAGAGTTTATGAACTGAAAATCTATAAAAGCAAGGTCTTGAAATCGGGGAAGTCTGAAGGTGGGGGGGGGGGGGGGGAGGGGGGGAGGGGGGAAGGGGGGGGGGGGGGCGCGGGGGGGGGGGGGGGGTGTCTTAAAAGGGGGGTTCCACTGTACATTCTATGCAAATCAAAATTACTTGGTATTTCCTGCTGTACAAAAAAATGAAATGTGTGTGTTAATTGTTATATGGTGGAGATAGCTGTATTTTCTCTAAATATGCCTTACAGGTGTTATGCTTAAGTTTGTGATTTTTGTAAAGAAGCTCAGGTAGGTAAATTGTCCTGGACGTTAATTTTCGACGGGTGTGACAAGTGTGCATTTGATTGTTTGTGTTCGTAGCACTTTGATAACTCATTAAAATTAACTGAGCTTTCGGAAGTCCATAATTGTGATTCTGTATTACAGATCTGTTTCTTGAAAACACTTCTTTGTGTGTCAGATCTATATATCTGCGAAAAAGATTTAATTCTAATAATGTGCCTGATCGTCGAAGTGATCAAATTTTCTTACATGCAGCATTCTATACTCCTTGTGTTTTATTCAATGGATGCGATGTAGACAGGTATCACTGTGTATGCTTGTAGACAGGTATCACTGTGTATGCCTGTGAGTCGTTTCTTGTACTGTACTCTGTGAGGGCATATCTGGCATTACCCCCCGCGGGTTAGGGGGAGTCCCATATTGGTTGGGACGAGAAAGAATTTACCCGATGCTCCCCAGCATGTCGTAAGAGGCGACTAACGGATTCTGTTTCTCTTTTTACCCTTGTTAAGTGTTTCTTGTATAGAATATAGTCAATTTTTGTAAAGATTTTAGTCAAGCAGTATGTAAGAAATGTTAAGTCCTTTGTACTGGAAACTTGCATTCTCCCAGTGAGGTAATACATTGTACTACGTTGCAAGCCCCTGGAGCAAATTTTTGATTAGTGCTTTTGTGAACAAGAAACAATTGACAAGTGGCTCTATCCCATCTCCCCCCTTTCCCCGTCGCGATATAACCTTCGTGGTTGAAAACGACGTTAAACACCAAATAAAGAAAAGAAAAGAATATCTGGCAGTTATTGCTTTTGCTTCACAATGCATTGATCAACAACAACGAAAGTAAAAATACAAAACAAACAGCATTAACACAAAAAGAGCTTCTAACTTATGTGTATTTTTGTCTTGTTTGTAAAATGTGATACACTCATTGTTGTTTCATGGAAGAAAACCAAATGGGCCAAAAGAATTACAAAGTACAGACAATTTAAACATGGGAAATTTTATTATTTCAGATGAAAATGTCATGAAATTAAAACTTATTTGTGGAGGGATGGCACTTGGTATATCAATTATATCTCTTTGCTAACATGCCTTGAATAAAATGCTACCTGAATCAAGTCTGGATGTTGAAGTTCCTTTTCATTTATGCCATTTGGTTGTATGTACATGTAAAATTTGTTAATGATTTTTGCTGCTGTGTATTGGTCTGTGTTGACTGATAGGATGTTACAAAATCATGTGTAACGCAAGGGCAATGTTACAGCTCGTTTTAACTAGATTTATTTCATTTTATTTTTCTACCGTCTTTACAAAAGGCTATATTTGTCTGAATGTACTCTTCAGCATTATTTTGTTATAAATTCTTCAATTTTGAAAAAAATATGCAAATAAATGTGATGAGTGAAACATTTTGCAAATTAATATTTTCATAAAGTTTGTGATTGTTGTTTGTTCTAATTTATATAAGCCAACTGTGATAATACTGAGCATAATTTATGTAACCTGCAAACAAACTCTATACTGTGTATGTCAGTTATACTGAGACTCCTAATCAGCTAATAAATCTGTATTTTTCTCATGCATTACAGTAAATGACAGCTGATTCATTACTGACGTTCTCAAACACATTTCATCTAAGGTTGATCTCAAGTAAACCTGTTTTGTCAATATGTGTTATAATGTACAGTGTATTTTGTGAACATTCATTATTAATTTATTCCTGTTAAGTGTACAGACTTTTGAGATGAGAATGAACCTGCACATGTATGAGGATATGCGAGTTTACCTGTTTCAATATGATAAGATAGCAAAATCAACTTTGTAAATGATTATAAGATGTTTTTTGTCCCGATTTTTGTCCTGTTGGTGTTTGTCATGACGTCTACGACAGTTTGGATGTCTGTTTGACATTAACGTATTTTTGGGACTATAAGGCACTTTGTTATAGGGGAAAGGCTCCTAATATGGACCGGCTCCTAATATGGACCACCTCCTGTTCTGACAAACTAATGTCGCTAGAGCGCTCAAAACAATTTCATTCGCTTTAGTCACCCTCTCTGGATAAGTTGTACTTGCAAAACAGGTGCAGGAACACAAACCTCAAAACCGTTAGGCTTTTTCGCTTTTTTCACTTTTGGCAGCGTTCACTCTAAATTTGCCGCCTGAAACGGACTTGTGTCTGTCCACAGCCAAAGCATTTATCACACAAAAATGGCTATATATGACAGCTAAGACCGTATTTGTAACATTTTAGCAGTGTTCACCCCGCGTTTCTACTGCAAACAAAAAATAATAGCAAAACCTCAAAGTATGTGTGAGTCCCTTAATATGGACCACCTTCAACAAATCGAAGAAAATAAAAGCTAAAGGCAATTTTAATTAATTCATTCAGAAGCTTGCTGAAAATAACCTAGAACTAGCCCACGAGATTTCAAAAAATATAACAAAGTCTTTTTTTTGTGTGGAAGTTGATAATTTCACTTATTTTCACTCTGTTTTTGACAAGCTTCTTCAGTTTCCTGGTGTGCTTCAAATAATGCTCTCATCAACTCGAAACAGATAAATCTAAAGCATATTTGAATTAGTCTGACTTGCACACTAAGTTGTATCATGTTATTTGGAAGTATAGGGGGCTTTTTACAGTGATTCGTGAAGGCTGCTTCACTGGTCCATATGCCCAGGCTCCTAATACGAACCATTTGTGATATTTTCTGTGTTTAATTTTTGCTGAAAGTCTATCAAAGCTAATTCACTCTAATTGGGCCAAACGGTTAACCTAAGAGAGAAGGACTACCAAACACAAATAGAAACTTCTTTGCGAGAAAACAAGCTAGTTATCAGCATGAAACAAAAAGGGGTCCATATTAGGGGCCCTTCCCCTATTGGGCGCAACCCCCCACTTTCAGGTAAACTTGAGAAAAAACATCACATTAGGCGCTTCCGGTCTATAAGCCGTCTATAAGCCGCACATCAAAGGAAGAATACAGAGTGGAAATATTTTTGCGTTGAGGTCAAAGGCAGGTGCATTGTGATAGCTGGTTGGCCTTGAAACCAGCTGCCTGCCCCAGCCATGCGTTGCTCAGAATCACAATAGCCCGCTCAGAGGAAAGTCGCTCTGGATTGGTCTATGCAACGGGCTCACAACGAGGCAAATCGCTTCACGAAGGCGACGAAGAAAGCACGATTGCTGCGAGATATAAAAGAAGTTGTACTTCTTAAACTAGTAGACGATTCGGTCAATAAAATCGTCAGAGAGAACGTAGTTATGATGGGAAATTTAGCTGGGGTAGTCCCTGAACCTTGAAAAGCGGTGGATCCCTCGGGTTACGTCGAAAACGATGCCGAGAAGATCGCAACACGCTACACGGCATCGCAGTGTAAACACCGCCGCCATCTTGGATTACGCAGCGCGCGGTGGCGAGCATAATTATACCAAAGCCGCTCGCCGAGTGCTTCGCAAACGCTTTCCTGCACTGCCCTAAGAAACGGCTTTCTAGTCATTGGCACTGCGGGCGACCCGTGGCGAACCGCTCTGGGCAACTCGTCTGAGTTTACAAACACTGACCTTCTTACCCGGGGTCAATGACCGAGTATTATCTATGAGACGGTCGGTCTCCTTTCATGTCTGAGAGGAAACACTGCCTGCACCAGTTTACAAACACTGACCTTCTTACCCGGGGTCAATGACCGAGTATTATCTATGAGACGGTCGGTCTCCTTTCATGTCTGAGAGGAAACACTGCCTGCACCAGTTTACAGACACTGACCTTCTAAAAGTTGCGCCTGATAGTCCGAAAAAGTACGGTAGTCAATGTGTCTACCAGATCTAATCAAAGAGTTTCACTCTCATCTTGCTAAAAGTTTTATTCTCTACTCACATCAATTAATGCATCTCTGTTTGCCTTAAAAATTTATCCTTCCTGTAAAAATGTGGACAGTTTTGCCAACGAGGTAAGACTACCGTATTTTCCGGGTTACTACCCCCTTCTTTTAAAAAAAATTGTAATCCAGTCACCCATCATGGCGCAGGGGGCCGATAGGGCCACCAAAATTGAAAAAGTATACCGGTAACAAACGGTCGAAGAATGAAAATACAGAGTGGAAATATGTGTGCTCTGTGTGTGCGGTGAGATCAAAGGCAGGTCCATTGTGATAGCTGGGTTGCCTTGTTTATAGACACTGACCTTCTTCCCAGGGGTCAATGACCCAGTTTTAGCTATGAGAGGTGGTTCCCCTGTCATATCTGAGAGAGGAAACACTTCCTGCACCGGGGTCAGTGACCGAGTTTAACCTATGGGGGGTCTCTTTGATGTCTTGAGAGGAAACTTGGCCAGGGTAGTACCTAGTAGCTGAAACATGCATTATCACAAGTTGTTTGACTGGTACTCAGGCGGTCTCTTTGATGCTCACGGAATTTAAAACAAGTCGCGTAAGGCGAAATTACTACATTTAGTCAAGCTGTGGAACTCACAGAATGAAACTGAACGCACTGCATTTTTTCACAATGACCGTAGTCCGCCGCTAGTGCAAAAGGCAGTGAAAGTGACGAGCCTGTTCAGCGCGGTAGCGCTGTACGTGCTGCATAGCATGCTTTACTGTACCTCTCTTCGTTTTGACTTTCTGAGCGTGTTTTTAATCCAAACATATCATATCTATATGTTTTTGGAATCAGGAACCGACAAGGAATAAGATGAAATTGTTTTTAAAACAATTTCGGAAATTTAATTTTAATCATTATTTTTAATTTTCAGAGCTTGTTTTTTATCCGAATAGAACATATTTATATGTTTTTGGAATCAGAACATGATGAAGAATAAAATAAAAGTAATTTTGGATCGTTTTATAAAAAAATAATTTTAATTACAATTTTCTGATTTTTAATGACCAAAGTCATTAATTAATTTTTAAGCCTCCATGCTGAAATGCAATACCGAAGTCCGGCCTTCGTCGAAGATTGCTTGGCCAAAATTTCAATCAATTTGATTGAAAAATGAAGGTGTGACAGTGCCGCCTCAACTTTTACAAAAAAATCAGATATGACGTCATAAAAGACATTTATCAAAAAAATGAAAAAAAACGTCTGGGGATTTCATACCCAGGAACTCTCATGTAAAATTTCATAAAGATCGGTCCAGTAGTTTAGTCTGAATCGCTCTACACACACACACGCACAGACACACACACACACACATACACCACGACCCTCGTCTCAATTCCCCCCTCTACCGGTAAAAACGACTACCGGTATTCGAGATGGAGGCGAGTTCTTGTCATGTTTTGTTCCCCATGTTTTTTTCCCAAATTTTTTTCCCCCGTGTTTCATACACGGATTAGGCGCTTTGTTAAAGGGGTCAAACTCGAGGAAAAAAGTCACGCCTTATGACCCGGAAAATACGGTATATGTTTCTGTCACGAATAAAATTGAGAATTTCATTGTTCTTAAAATGTGTTTCTTCTTCTAACATGTTTTTATTTTCAATTCACCATTTTTGATTTGAACACCATACCTAAAGGTTTATTCTACAAACAGAATGGCTAACAGGGTGGTATGAATTTGTTCTCCCATAACATTCAGACAGGCAAACTGATGCACACCCAATTACTAAAAAGTTGTCCTGGACCTCTATTCAGCATGATAGAACTCGAGATCTATACAGCATGATTAATCAAGGGTAATTTAAGGGTATATGGAAAGCTACATCTAACTTTATTTGTGCAAAATGTTAGGGCCTGTTTTCTCCAAATAATTTCATTTCCCTGAATACAATGTAGTTCTATCAGTTCCAATCACATATATTTTTCATCAATTACAATAACGACAAAAACATGCCAACTTCATTTTATCTTCAATTTTATTTTGCATTGCAATTTACAATCAGCACATGTCAACCTTGTTCAACATTGAACTTCAGGGCAAGGGAGGTGGGTGTAGGCAAAACCTTTCAAGGAGGGAAAAAAAAAAAAAAAAAAAAAAAAAGACATCATAAGAACAGGTTTGTAAAATGCATATTTTGACAACACACACCAAACTAATCAAACAGCTTCTACTGTTCTTTCTTTCTTTATTTGGTGTTTAACGTCGTTTTCAACCACAAAGGTTATATCGCGACGGGGAAAGGGGGGAGATGGGATAGAGCCACTTGTCAATTGTTTCTTGTTCACAAAAGCACTAATCAAAAATTTGCTCCAGGGGCTTGCAACGTAGTACAATGTATTACCTTACTGGGAGAATGCAAGTTTCCAGTACAAAGGACTTAACATTTCTTACATACTGCTTGACTAAAATCTTTACAAAAATTGACTATATTCTATACATGAAACACTTAACAAGGGTAAAAAGAGAAACAGAATCCGTTAGTCGCCTCTTACGACATGCTGGGGAGCATCGGGTAAATTCTTCAACCTAACCCGCGGGGGGTAGCTTCTACTGTGAAAAACCATTAACTTGTAAGACGTTGCAGTCTTCCAATCAAACAAAATTCTAATGTTTCCACGCTGAATGAATGTTAAACAAGTCTGCGAGGAAAAAATGTGATCACAAAAAAGTTTTTGTAATGAAATGTGCAAGGGAGGGAGATGGTTGACGGATTAAGACAAGTCAATTCAAGCACAGTCAGATTCACTGGTTGGTCTTTCTTTACTTTCTTTATTTGGTGTTTAACGTCGTTTTCAACCACAAAGGTTATATCGCGACGGGAAAAGGGGGGAGATGGGATAGAGCCACTTGTCAATTGTTTCTTGTTCACAAAAGCACTAATCAAAAATTTGCTCCAGGGGCTTGCAACGTAGTACAATATAATTATTACCTTACTGGGAGTGGTCATCGATGATTTAAAAATGTTTTGGCTGTAACTGTGATATACCATTCTGTGAACAATGAAGACATGAGCACTATAACTACAAAAGAACCTAATACTGTCAAACACATGAAGTGCAGTTGTACTGTAAAAATTCCGAAAAAACGTAACTTTTGGGGTAAAAATGACACACAAGAAAAGAACATGCTTATGAGATGGACTCACCTACTTTCATTATGTATTACAGTCGAACCCACCCCTCCCCCCTTTTAAGACCCGTCCATACAGACGTGACACTTGTTATATGACTAAGATCGACTCACCAAACACTCAGGTGACTCAGACTTCGGAATCGAATATAGATAACTTAATGTTGAGATTGTAATACTGATTCAAAAAGAAGACTGATAATAAATTATGATCAAACTCATAAATGATAAAGGACAAAAAAAAATCCAAATTTAACCAAAATCAGGAAAACATGTTTTGTTACTGGGCAGAATAATCCATACACTCAAGCTTATTAGACAATATGATAAAATCACATTTGCTGAAACACAAGAAAAATCCCAAACAGGGAAACCAGAACAAAAAAATGGCACACAGCATAGGGTGAAACAATGTAATACTGTCTATGTGGTGGAGCCATCCAATATATCACAAGTTGAAAACTAATGGAATGTTCTCACAAATGCTTTGAGCAGAAATATCTACAATAACAATCAGCACACATACAAAAGCAACGGCAGTTATTTAAACGAAGAAAGACAAGAAGAAGATAAAAGATTGACAGAAAATGTGCATATTTCCCCTGTCAAGACATAAGCAAACATACTGATGTAATCACACTCGCATGCACACATGTGCAAACATGAAGTCTGACAGATGTGCTGGACAGATACACCAAAGATACTCTTTACAGAATTATACTCTACAAGTAGTCATCCATTTCAAATGTTTCATCAGCAATAAAATGAAAAACACAAATACCCCCCCCCCCCCAAAAAAAAAAACACAAAAAAACAAACCACCACACACAAATATTCCACACACACAGATAAACATTAATATGTAAGCACATGTTTTTTGTCTTACAAACACATTCACTCCTTTAGACCTCTTCTTTGGACAACGCATTTCACAATATTGTTGAAATATATCATTCATTTCAGAACAAAGGAAACAAGTGCTTTTAGATGCTCATATCATATACTGAAATCTGGGACAGGCTGATCTTTCTTAACCCAGTGTGGGATTTTCAGTGGGGCGACCACCCCCAACCCAGCGCGTCCCCGGGTGGCGGATAGGGGAACGGTCTTCAGATATGGAGATCAGCCGCTTGCGGCCGCGGACCAAACTGGCTCCGGGTGGGATCCCGGAAAATCCTCCCCCCTGTGCTCTCAGGGTAGGACGTACGGGCCATGAGCTAAGGGTGAGGTAACCCCAACAGAAAACCCCGAATGCTGAAGACGGAGGACCCGGGCCGCACGGCGCATTCTAACAAACCACGGGTACACGCACTTACGCAAATGATGACACAATCAACCAGCACAGATGGAAATGGCGCTCGCCCATTGAGGACCCCCCAGGATGGAGCAGCGTCGGGTCCCATGCCTCAAAGGGACCCAGCCCCAACTACTGGAGGTCCCTCCCGTCCGTCTTGTCACGCCAGGGGACGCGGGAGGAAAGTGACTGGCACCACCACAACCAGGAAGAAACCCAGTCAGCAGCGACCTTTTCAGGTCATGCACTGGAACGCAGAAAGTATCCTGAACAAGAAGACAGAGTTGGAGCATATCCTGCATGAGAAGAACATCAACATCTGCTGTATTCAGGAGACGCACCTGACACCCCAAAAGTCCTTCAAGGTGAGAGGCTACCAATGCCTTAGGTCCGACAGAACAGACCGAAGCAAAGGAGGAATCCTGACCCTCATCAGGAACAACATCAATGCCTGTTTGATAGAAACGCACATGGAGGACTCCGAATATCAGGTGATTCGAATCCAGACGAAGACATCAGAATTCCATCTTGTCAACTTCTACTGCCCCAATGATAGACACCTCGCCCTTGACACGATCCCCGCAAAGGCCTCCAACTTCATCGTGGTGGGTGACTTCAACAGTCATTCACAGAGTTGGGGATATGACCACCTGGATCGGAGAGGAGAAGAGGTGGAGAACTGGCAGGACGACAAAGGTCTCATCCTTTTGAACAGTCCCTTTGACTGCCCTACATTCTACTCCAGAAGATGGCACACTACATCAACTCCTGACCTAGCCTTCTGCACGGAAGACATGCACCAGCTAACCAGCAGAGAGGTCGGAGAACAGCTAGGTGGAAGTGACCATCGGCCAGTCTTTTTGACCCTGGGCATGGAGTCCTGCACTGAAGCTTCCTTCCCACGGTGGAACTACAAAAGAGCGAACTGGTTCCTCTTTAGACACCGCACCAGCGAACTCACCAAAGACATCAGAGTCGAGGGTCGAGACATCAACATTTTGTTTGTTTGTTTGTTTATTTGTTGCTTAACGTCCAGCCGACTACGCAGAGCCATATCAGGACGAGGAAGGGGGGGATGAAGGGGGCCACTTGTCAAGTGATTCCTGTTTACAAATGCACTGACCCATTACTTGTGTCCCAGCAGGCTTTAGTAAAACTAAATTAATACCTACTGGAAGATTACCAGTTTCCAGTATGTTAAAATAGGCTTAACCTATCTACTGCTGGACTTACATCAGAACACTAACAGATTAAACTATACATGAATCGCGAGACAAGCGGCAAGAGAAGAGATTTTTGGAAAAAAATACAGGTGAATGAGCAAGAAGGCAGAAAAAAGAAAAGAATTCATGAAGAAAAAGAGAGCATGACAGGAAAGAGGAACCAAAAATCTACCTAACAGCAAACTAGAAAGCTCCTGCGGTTCCAAAAACAGGAGGGGCCTTTAATTTCATAACCGCAGTGCCCCACTGCGGGAAGACATCAACATGGTGGCAAAGGACTTCAACATGAGCATCCTCAGAGCAGCGCGTGAGTCCATTCCCAGGGGTGCCAGGAGAGACTATAAGCCCTACTGGAGCAATGAATTGCAGGAACTGGATGATGATCTGGCAGACGCCAGAAGGGAAGCAGAAGTCAACCCGTCACAAAACAACAACATCCGCCTCCAGGAAGCCAAAGCCAAATTTCTCAAAAAGAAGCTACAGGCAAGACGGAGAAGCTGGCAAGAGAAAACAAGCTCTCTGAACCTTGAGAAGGATGGCAGAAAGCTCTGGAGGCTCACCAAGCAGTTGAATGATGAGAACACCAGCAGAGGAAAGATCACATTAGAAGAGAACGGGAAGGTGCTAACTGGAAAGCATGCTGCCAACCAATTTGCTGAAAGCTATGCAGCTGAGAGCAACCTCCATGTTAGCCCCGAGAAACAGAGAGAAGCAAGAAGAGAGAAAAGAGAGAGACCTGCCAGACAGTCGACAGTGGAAGCCATGAGTCAACCACTCACACTCCACGAGCTGCACTCAGCTCTGAAAAAGTCAAAGGCGAAGAAGTCCCCTGGCCCAGACGGCATCACCAACGAGATGCTAACCCACCTTGGTAGTGCAGCAGAGAACAAGCTACTCGAGGTCTTCAACAGCAGCTGGCAAGAAGGATCGCTACCACAACTCTGGCGAGAAGCGATCATGATCCCCATCTTAAAAAAAGGGAAGGATCCAAAGAAGGCCACCAGCTATCGCCCAATCAGCCTCACCAGCTGTGTTGTGAAGACCCTGGAGAGAATTGTGAACGAGCGCCTCAGGTGGTACCTGGAATCCAGGAACCTCCTCGCCCCTGAACAAGCTGGATTCCGACAGTTCCGCAGCACTGAAGATCAGGTCACTTACCTGGCGCAAGAAATTGAAGATGCCTTTCAGGAACAGAAGCTGGTCTTCGTCACCTGGATAGATCTTCAGAAGGCCTTTGACAAGGTCTGGAAAGATGGACTCCTTGTAAAACTGCTGAGGAAAGGCGTGTCCAGCAACATGTACCAGTGGATTCGCTCTTACCTCTATAACCGTAGGGCAAGAGTTAACGTCGACCAGACCAAAAGCAAGAAGTTCCTCCTTCGTCATGGCGTCCCTCAGGGCGGAGTCCTCTCCCCCACACTCTTCCTTCTCTTCATCGACGATCTGGTGTCTGAGATGCCCAAGGGGATCAAAGCTGCTCTCTACGCAGACGACCTTGTGATCTGGTGCAAGGAGGAGCACGCAAGTACTGCCACCTACAGAATGCAGCAAGCGGCAGATAGGCTGAACGCATGGGCAGAAGATTGGTGCGTCTCCATCAACAAGGAGAAATCCTCCACCACCCTATTCACACTGTCGCCAAAGCAGAAAGCCGGAACCATTAGGCTTGGTGGAACTCCTCTGAGAGAGGATGAAGAAGCAACGTACCTTGGTGTCACCTTTGATAGACGGCAGACCTGGAAACCACACATTGCACAGGCAGAGACGAAGGCCCGGCGCAAGCTAGCCATACTCAGGAAGCTGGCAGGTACCACCTGGGGAGCGAACGAGAAGATACTGAAGACAGTATACCAGGGAACAATCAGACCCCACCTCGAGTACGGCTCCACAGCGTGGTCAACCTCAGCCAAGACAAACCTGCAGACCCTTGACCGTGTGCAAAACCAGGCCCTCCGACTCATCACCGGTGCAATGAAATCCACGCCCATCAAGGAAATGGAGAAGCTTACCACCATCCAACCCCTCTGTCAGAGAAGAGAAGCCAAGACTATGGTACAGGCCGAGAAGCTCAAGTGCCTACCCGACCACCCCATGAAGCACAGACTGAGCAACCTCACCAAGAACCGGCTTAAACGGAGCAGTTTTGTACACGAGAGCAAGAGACTTTCTCGACAGTACAGGGAAGTCCTTCCACAGAACACTCTACCTCTGACTCAAGAAGAAGAGGAAACCCCCAAGGCAACAGAGAAACCAGGCATCCAGATCTGCACCAGTGTTCCACATGTTACCTCAGGAGAAGATCAGATTGACACAGCTCGACAGGCACTCACCTTAGCCCTGATCGACGAACAGTACCCAAAAGAGGCGTGGATCCATGTATACACCGATGGATCAGCAACTAACGCCGTGCTCAATGGAGGTGCAGGCATTCTCATCCAGTTCCCTGGGGGACATACAGCTACATCCAGCGTTGCCACTGGCAAACACTGCACAAACTATAAAGCAGAAGCAGAAGCTCTCATGCAGGCCGCCTCCTTCGTTCAGGACTCCGCAGACCCTTGCTACCAAGTTGTCTTCCTCTCGGACGCCCTTTCAGTCCTTCAGGCCCTAGAGAACGACAAACTCCCACAGCTGGCCAAAGCATTACAGATGGTCAGACAAACCAGAAGAGTTGTCCTCCAGTGGATACCAGCACACTGTGGGATACCAGGAAATGAAAGGGCAGATGAGCTGGCAAAAGAAGGAGCCGTGGAAGACCAACCTGAAAACAGTGTCAGCTTTAGTGAGCAGAAGACAATCATCAAGGCATTGATGAGGCCAAGGACAAACAGAGATGACTACCACACAATGTCCAGAGAGCAGCAAGTCAACCTCATCAGGCTGCGTACTGGCCACAACAGGCTCAATGCTCACATGAACCGAAAGTTCAAGCTGGCGCCATCACCAACCTGTGCCTGCGGTCAAGAGGACCAAACAGCGGAACACATCTTACAGCGATGTCCCTTACTAGATGAGGAACGAAAAGAAGTGTGGCCGTCACCAACTCCCTTGCAGACCAAACTATACGGCAGTCGACAGGAGTTGGAGAAAACGACAACATTTATCACCAGTGCTGGACTGATTGTGTAACCTCTGCGAACGCCAAGAAGAAGAAGAAGAAGATATACTGAAATTCTTTGACAAAAATGCACTGACAAAAATGCACTTGTAAAAATACTGTTTCAAGAGACAACATTGTTCTTTCTTTATTTGGTGTTTAACGTCGTTTTATCGCGACGGGGAAAGGGATGGGATAGAGCCACTTGTTAATTGTTTCTTGTTCACAAAAGCACTAATCAAAAAATTGCTCCAGGAGCTTGCAATGTAGTACAATATATGACCTTACTGGGAGAATGCAAGTTTCCAGTACAAAGGACTTAACATTTTTTACATACTGCTTGACTAAAATCTTTACAAACATTGACTTAATATTCTATACAAGAAACACTTAACAAGGGTAAAAGGAGAAACAGAATCTGGGGAGCTGGGCAGCATCGGGTAAATTCTTCCCCCTAACCCGCGGGGGGACAATATTGTTGAAATATATCATTCATTTCAGAACAAAGGAAACAAGTGCTTTTAGATGCTCATATCATATACTGAAATTCTTTGACAAAAATGCACTTTGACAAAAATGCACTTGTAAAAATACTGTTTCAAGAGACAACATTGTTGCTTACTATATTCCACGACTTGCATAAGTTGGGCAAATGACGCCGTTCCTTGCAGGTAAGTGTATTGTTTGTGAGTGACCAGAAACATGACTTTTTGAAAAAATCCGTTCTAATTTACATCATTTTCACATGTGCACACAAAGCCTGGAATCTTCTACAGAGAAGAGTACTAAGCTCTGGCCTCATGTATACTCACAAAAGCATAATGTCAGATAAAAGAGATATGGGGCAAAATGAATGCAGAATAGAAACAAATGCATGAAGAGAAATTCCTCATGAAGGTTCATATCACAAAGAAAGTGGGCTAAGATAAAATCGTTTTTAAATCCAGTCATTATGGAATCAAAAACCAACAACAACTCAACTTCCCGCAAACCTAAACCCTGCGCAAAAAAACTAAAGATAACTTAATAATGCTAAGAACTGCTACAAGGTTGAAATCGGTGCTTTACAACTCTTCATTCCATCCAACTCACAAGTTTGTAAAACGATGCTTAAACTTGAACCAGCTACAAGGCTGCAAACACAATCTGAATATTAGTACTAGAAAAAAGCTAAACATCATACTGTACAATTCTGTCTAACCTACTACTAACTCAAACTTTGTGAAATCTCAGTAAAAGCTATTACAGGCAAGCGTTTTAATCTTCTAGCTAATATTTTAAGCCTGAAGGCTGAACAGGTTATGCAGGAAATTTGGTAACCTTTTTGTCAGTACTTGTATTTGTCTAATGTTCGAACGCAATTTTGAACGTTAAACTTGTGGTAATACATATATGCATGGATTTGGTGAATCTTGTATCATTGCATAGGACACTAACATTCAGACCGAAGACACAGGCAATGTTGTGAAACTGTACTTAAATAAAAACATACACATGCACACACAAAGTGGTTCATAGTTGCAGTTATTTCATAGCACACAAAAATACTATAAGTACAAACATACAATGCCCAGATGGATTTAGGAAAATGAGACATAATCCTAAGCATTTTGGAATGTTATGCTTGTAAGTTTCTGTTGTGGTTCTGTGTATGATACACCACAAAGACAATGACATTCATAGTAGAGAAAAAAGGCAGTGGTTTTACCATCTCAGAGCTGGACACAAACTCGGTGCATCAATGGCTTTTCAACATCACAATTTAAAAGCAAAATACCAGCATTTTTTATCTCACAAAAAAAAATTCCAATTTACTTGTAAGAGTAAATGTCAAATGTGTTAAAAATTTCAATTTGTTTGAACTTGCTTTATAAAATCTTATTGAAAAAAGGTGATCATAAGAGATTGTGATGCACTCTATATCCAAATTGCTTCACAAGTATTATGTCAACTTTTCACTTTTATTTTGTCAAATCTTGCAGCAATGATATGCACATCTGGTTAATTAATTCACCACAAAATATGTTTACATTTTCACACCAAAACCTCTGTTCATATCTGAAAATATCCTCATAACAAATCAAAACAATGAACTTGGCAAAACAATTATTGTACCTCTTGTATGTAAGCTTAAGATCCTAAAAGTTTTGAAGCAACCTACCAAATCATTGCTGAAATACAGCGCTTTTTGTCATGGTACCCCTCAAAATTGACTAAAAAAACTCACATGTTTTTCCTATCATGCTATCGATCCACACCTGCACCAGTAAAAATGGCATAACAGAAGAAATATGCAAGATAGCTAAAGAAAAGAATCTGATCTGAGTAGATCATTGATTTGACTTTGTCTTTGTATGTTAACTTGCCAAGTTCTGCCTATTCTGAATTGTTGTCGATTTTTTAATTGGTACGTTACGTTTTTGTCAGGTCGATTTTGGGGGTACCCATATTTAGGCAGCGGTCACATAACCCATGTGAAAGAAATCTTTGATCCGAGCAGTGTGCCCGATAGCTAAATTGAGTGCCTTCAATGGCATACAAGTTTGAATGAATTGACACAGTGATTAATGTTTTAGCTGGTGAGGTACAAAAATTGTTGCAACAATTGCTCGAAGTTTAAATAAAGCCACCAACAACAGACAATCAAACAATTCATATCTTGACACGCAGAAAAGGTATGGAATGTAATGGACGGATATAATTCCCTGATGTTGTTTATATAGATCTAATATTTCAATTTTAAGCAAACAGAACAAAAAATGCTCACACCGATATTTGAATACCAAATGCACACAATAAACAAGCTTTTCCCAAAAGCCATTCAGTTTCTAAACAATTCTGACAAGCAAACTGACTGACCAAAATGTAAAATCTGAGAAACGGAAAAACTACCCACAATTCAAATAATTATAAAAACAATAGCTTTAGAGAGTCATACTAAACGCCTGAAAAGCCAAACTAACAAATGCATCAAATTCAGATTAACTAAGCAGTGAAAGCTTTTTTCACCCTAATAGGACAATAGAGAGATATATCAACAGATTTATTTTCACCTCATGCTAAACTCATAGTTGATTAGCAGAAGGAAGGACGGAATGTCGTACGACAAATGATTTAAACAGCACCGCAAACCATAAAATGTGACAAGACAGTTACACCATAGACCTTCAGCGTAACAAAATGTTATCAATTTTTTTCATTGATGGTATTCAGTGTTCCAAGTTTAATTCATATTATTCTTGTTGATGAAAGGAAACGTTTCCCTGAAAATCCCTCATCTTTTTAACGCAAGATGCCTACCAAATGTATGTGAAGGTATCTTTTGAGAGAGTTTCAAAATGTTCACTCATATACAAAGGTGTGCTATTCCAACTTGAAATTCTTTTCACTGCAAAGACTTCACACATCATTTATTTCTCTCACACACACACACACACACACACACACACACACACACACACACACACACACACACACACACACACACACACACACATTAATTATAAATGATAAAACTATCCTGTTAATTTGCAAAACGGTCATAGGGTTGAATCAGCAATGTCTTGCATGCAACAAACACATGCTTTTTTGAATCTTTTAAATAACATAAGAGATCAAAAACCCTAGAAACATTGTAGACCAAAAAAAATGCAGTATTCAGAAAACACGAAGAAGCAAAGATATGGAAAACATCGTCACAACCTCTTGTACAAGTACATGGCAGAAAGTGTCTGGCAAATAATTAACTTTCTAAAAGAGAAAAATGATATCACATTCATTTTTTTCCCCGAACAGTTCAGTAACAGCAAAGTAACTATTTCAAACAGGTTTGCATGTAAATTGAAGAAAGGATTCAAACATATTTTCGCCTTAAACAGACGCATACCAACACTAGACACAAAACTAACATCACACAAAAGCAGTCAAACTCTTGTAAGCCATCAATCATCCAGCAATTCAGTAACATTTACCAAACATACACTGACACTCTTAGCGAGTGAAAAGTATGATCACACAATGACTGCAGCCAGCAATGTCAAATCTCCTGAAGATTATTACACCCAGGTCTTTTACCCACATTAATACTGGCAGCTTGCAGTCACACTTCAATCCAAACTTCATTCAGCACAACAAGTTATAATTTACACCTCAATTATAAATAGTAATTAACGTCTCATTATCACACATCCAATAGACTTTGACTGGAATTTCTCACACAAAGCAAACGTCACACAGCATCAAACAAAACCATTCAGTACATGTGCGACAGTTGAGTTTAACCAGGGGATTCCAGTGGTTCAAGTTCAGATTGATGCGACTCGATGCGTCGCAGAAGCTGGGTGGCGACAGGACAGAACTCGTTCTCCCACGTCTCCTGAATATACTCCTGCATCTCCGCTTCTTCCTCGGCGTCCAGACATGTTGCCAGTGCACTGTCTCTGTCTGCAATCAGATTCAGAGCTAAAGTGAAACCTCCATTTTAAGAGCTGGTTCCAAGAACGTCAAGACAAACAAGATAGCACTTTACGTTGACTTGTTTTACTTACACAGCAGGTGGCACACTGCCCAACTTCACTTGAGTGAACAATTTAAAGCGCACATACACACACACACACACACACACACATGCAAGCATGCAGAATATCTTTGTTAAACAGGTGAGTCCAGTATTTGGGGGTCTTTTTGTTTCTCGCACTTTTTGTTTCTCGTTACCATTGTTCTGCTTACCTAGATACTCAAAGAGGAGGTCTGAGAGTTGGCGTGCCTCAGCGACACCGAACATGTCCGTGGTGCTGGTGATGCGTGCGCTGTAGTTACACAGCATCTTGCACACCGTGGCGCTCAGCTGCCAGTCCTCGCGTCCAAAGTCACGCAACACCTCTATGCACCTGTCACACACAAGGGGGAGAAAGTCAGCTACAGCGCAAACAAGCTAGCACACAAAAATGCGCTATACCAAGATATACATTTCAGATATAAAAGCTTGATGTCAAAGATTGCACGAGGCTTTTAAAGAGATCGAGGTTCCAAAAGAAGCGTCTTCAATTTGGACTGTGGGACGTTTTGAGTCAAATACAATGTACATGTAAGTACAGTATATAGGATAAACAGAATACTACATGGCTTGCTATGTCAAAACAGATTTACACTTGTTCCTTTTTCAAATATTGAAAAGCGCGCTTTTGCTCGCAGTTCACTGTTTTAAAAAAGCAACTCATGTAAATCTGGTGCGACACAGCAAGCCATGTAGTGTTCCATATTTACCACACCAATCTCTAGTTTCAAGAGAAGTTTGTATTCAACATTCACCACAAAGCTGACTGGCCTCAAGATGACACCCCCCCCCTCCCCCCCCCCCTTGATCCTTCCCTAACCAAATCTCATCACCAACCCAACCCACCCTCCACCTATTTCCCAGTCCCACCCTCCACCTATTTCCCAGTCCCACCCTCCACCTATTTCCCAGTCCCACCCTCCACCTATTTCCCAGTCCCACCCTCCACCTATTTCCCAGTCCCACCCTCCACCTATTTCCCAGTCCCACCAATCTCCAAACATTCAGCACATGTGAAGAAGCTTACTTGGCAATGCCGTTCTCTCGTTTCAAAAGAGATCTGTTCTCCTCATCCACCATGAAGTTGATGAGGACGCCGCATGCAATGAACACCATCTCCCTGTTGCCAGAGTCTAGCAGCGTCACCATTATCTCATCCACTGCACACAAATCATGGCGTTGACATTCCAAGTCAAGGGCTAAATTCAGTTCAAATTTTACACAAACTGTCCAACAGATCGAATGTCTCTGTGAGTCATTATTCTCCATTTAGGGTTTTTCCTCATTGTTGCTACAGAACTGTAAGTGTGTGTGTGTGTCTGTACGTGCATTCATGCGTGTGATTGTGTGTGTGTGTGCATGTGTAAAAGCAAGCATGACATGTGTGTGTGTGTGTGTGTATGTGTGTGTGTTATTATTATTATGAAGAGCTTATATAGCGCGAACCACAATTTACTGTGCTCTCCGCGCTTTACATATTAATTTTCTGCCGTTTGAAATGGAAAAACAGACATTTTTTACACACAATATATAACGCATTCACATCGACCAGCAAACCTCAAGCCTATTAGGCGAGCATTCACCTTTCACGGCCTATTATTCCAAGTCAAACGGGTATTTGGTGGACATTTTTATCTATGCCTATACAATTTTGCCAGTGTAGTGTACACGAAGGGACCTCGGTTTTTCGTCTCATCCGAAAGACTAGCACTTGAACCCACCACCTAGGTTAGGAAAGGGGGGAGAAATTTGCGGCCTGACCCAGGGTCGAACACGCAACCTCTCGCTTCCGAGCGCAAGTGCGTTACCACTCGGCCACCCAGTGTGTGTGTGTGTGTGTGTGTGTGTGTGTGTGTGTGTGTGTGTGTGTGTGTGTGTGTGTTTGTGTGCACCCTTGTGTTTTTGTACCTCTGTCCCTGTCTGTCTCTCCTCTCACCCCACCCCACCCCACCACCATTATTTATTCTCTCCCCTCTTCTGATCAAGCTATAGCGTTACCTTTCTGTTTTGAGAGGAAGTCCCGGACAGGTTTGTGGCGCGTCAGGTTGCCAAAGACACGCGCTGCTTCCAGCATCCCCTCCATGTTGTTTGTTAGCACCAACTTCAGTAAAGCTGAAACACACACACAAGCAATCACTTCATCAGATTTGTTTTTCTTTGACGTGAGACACCCTGCTGCGAAGAAAAGAATGTACAAGAAAAGTCAGCAGGAATTGACTGACTATTGGGACTTAACGTCCTTTTAGACCAGTTGGCTTATATTGGGACAGGTCTTGGAAATACGTGCTCTTTTACCGTTTTCCTTTCATGTGAAACACCATGCCGGGAGCACAAATAAAGTCAGTAGGAATGTCTTGACAGTCTGACTGACTGACTATTAGGGTTTAACGTCCTCTTAGACCAGTTGGCCTATATTGGGACACGAATTGGTAATACGCTAGACGGGCGCAGTGGCGTGGTGGTAAAACGTCGGCCTCCTAATCGGGAGGTCGTGAGTTCGAATCCCGGTCGCTGCCGCCTGGTGGGTTAAAAGTGGAAATTTTTTCGATCTCCCAGGTCAACTTATGTGCCGGCCTGCTAGTGACTTAACCCCCCTTCGTGTGTACACGCAAGCACAAGACCAAATGCGCACGGAAAAGATCCTGTAATCCATTTCAGAGTTTGGTGGGTTATGGAAACACGAAAATACCCAGCATGCTTACTCAACGAAGGCGGAGTGAAGCTGACTATGCTCTCTGAGTATAGTGTGGGGAACCCAAATGGGCAAACGAGCTCACACGTAAGCAGACAATTCTGGAACGCTGAAGAAGAAGAAGGTAATACGCTGAAGATATGGTGTGATACTTTGACTCGAACACGCCAGCTCTGGCGCTCTGCCTCTCACGTTCAACAATATTTTATGTTGTATTTTGTTTTTGTTTGTATGAAAAACATAGGGACCTGGGTTATCACGCATCATTATTCCAAACCTTAAATGTTACAATCACATTTCCCCCAAAATCAGCGTATGGTTGCCTACATGGCGGGGTAAAAACGGTCATACCAGTTGTTTTTTTGTTTGTTCGTTCATAGGCTGAAACTCCCACGGCTTTTACGTGTATGACCGTTTTTATCCCGCCATTTAGGCAGCCATACGCCGCTTTCGGAGGAAGCATGCTGGGTATTTTCGCGTTTCTATAAATACGATCATGATAATCAAAGACGAGAGATGATGCATGCTTTTCTTCTTGTTTTCCAAGCCCTGAGACTTTCGCTGTGAACTTGGGATCTTTTTCGTGCACATGTGTGCACAAGGGGGTGTTCGGATACCGAAGTGAGTCTTCACAAAGTTGACTCCCAGAAATAAATCTCTCGCCGAATGTGGGGATCGAACCCACACTAATAGTGCACTACCAACTGAGCTACGTTCCGCCCTCTTGACAGTCTTTTACAGCGGTGCAGGGAGGTGTTATTACTCAAACACAGTGTTGAAAACAAGCTGCAATTAGGGACATTTATGTATCGGGGGTCTGTGTTTGTGTGCACAAGTGTGTGTGCATGTGTTATTCGCTGTGCCTCTCACGTTCATCAATATTTTGTGTTGTATTTTGTTTTTGTTTCTATGAAATGACCTCTAAATACTTCTCCAAAAGAAAACATAGGGACCTGGGTTATCACGCATCATTATTCCAAACCTTAAATGTTACAATCACATTTCCCCTGAAATCAGCGTATGGTTGCCTACATGGCGGGGTAAAAACGGTCATACCAGTTGTTTTTTTGTTTGTTCGTTCATGGGCTGAAACTCCCACGGCTTTTACGTGTATGACCGTTTTTACCCCGCCATTTAGGCAGCCATACGCCGCTTTCGGAGGAAGCATGCTGGGTAATTTCGTGTTTCTATAACCCACCGAACTCTGACATGGATTACAGGATCTTTTTCGTGCGCACTTGGTCTTGTGCTTGCGTGTACACACGGGGGTGTTTGGACACCGAGGAGAGTTTGCACACAGTTGACTCTGAGAAATAAATCTCTCGCCGAACGTGGGAACGAACTCACGCTGACAGCGGCCAACTGGATACAAATCCAGCGCGCTACCGACTGAGCTACATCCCCGCCCGGTCATACCAGTAAAAACACAAGTGCAGATTGGAGTTTCGGCCCATGAACAACCAAGAAGAAGAAGCTACAATCACATGACACACAAAGGGCTAGATATACTTACACTCAGCAATAGCAATATGCTGCTGCACCAACGAGGATTGCTTTGTGGTGTAGTACGACAAGTTGTTCACTGTGGCCACGCAGTTCAGTATCAGCTCTTCACTCTCTCCCACGTCTTTACGCTCTGAAATCACACATAGCACTCTTCTCTTGAGAATATCGTCTGAGGAATAGCCACTCCCTGAATCAACTTCAGACAGGGGAACCTCCTTTTAACACCCCACCCCCCTCCCGCATGTATAGAGTATTACTCGGTGATTCGGGTAAGATCATTGAGAAGTATAATTATTATTATTATAGTGAATATTTCTACGCACATACCCTCCCAGAGGGAGGCTCATGGCGTTTACAATATGCCGTGTGAGATGGAATTTTTTTTACACAATATATCACGCATTCACATATAAAGGCGATGAAGAACAGCAGACAGACAGGAGACAGAGAAGAGACTGCCATGGAATCCTACTTAGACCTCCATCCATTCATTTGAAAAAAATCGCTAAATCCTAAAAGTGAAAGAGTCTTAAAATTGAGGAAAATATTCAGACATTACAAAATCAGATGGTAAACTAAGTTTTTAAAATGGGGGTCTTTAGAGGGGGGGGGTTCACTGTAAGGCACAATTGCTTAACTTTTGCAATGAATGAAAGTTTGCAAAAAGTCTTACCAATAATACCCAGAAGACACGACATAAACTGTTCGTTGGCGGCAACGAATGGGCCGACATCTTCGCTGATGGATAGGTTGGCCAAGACTCGAATGACTTTGATCAACACGTCTTCCACTTTGTTGATGTCGTCTTTTGATTCTGGTTCTTCCACGGAGGATGTCACACTAGACGTGTCTTTTCCCTGCATAAACAATTCAAACTTGTGATTATTATGCCAACAACAAAAATTCATCTTTTACAACTGTATATTTCTATTGGTCACAACATTTTATATCTTTTGTTTACTTTAGCTTTCTACAAACAGCCAAAAACTAGCTCTATCAAAATGACTAAAAAGCTGAACACAGCCATATAAATGGCAAGGCATACACTACCTAAATTGTTACTTTTACAGAACACAGCCATATAAATGGCAAGGCATACACTACCTAAATTGTTACTTTTACAGAACACAGCCATATAAATGGCAAGGCATACACTACCTAAATTGTTACTTTTACAGAACACAGCCATATAAATGGCAAGGCATACACTACCTAAATTGTTACTTTTACAGAACACAGCCATATAAATGGCAAGGCATACACTACCTAAATTGTTACTTTTACAGAACACAGCCATATAAATGGCAAGGCATACACTACCTAAATTGTTACTTTTACAGAACACAGCCATATAAATGGCAAGGCATACACTACCTAAATTGTTACTTTTACAGAACACAGCCATATAAATGGCAAGGCATACACTACCTAAATTGTTACTTTTACAGAACACAGCCATATAAATGGCAAGGCATACACTACCTAAATTGTTACTTTTACAGAACACAGCCATATAAATGGCAAGGCATACACTACCTAAATTGTTACTTTTACAGAACACAGCCATATAAATGGCAAGGCATACACTACCTAAATTGTTACTTTTACAGAACACAGCCATATAAATGGCAAGGCATACACTACCTAAATTGTTACTTTTACAGAACACAGCCATATAAATGGCAAGGCATACACTACCTAAATTGTTACTTTTACAGAACACAGCCATATAAATGGCAAGGCATACACTACCTAAATTGTTACTTTTACAGAACACAGCCATATAAATGGCAAGGCATACACTACCTAAATTGTTACGTTTACAGAACACAGCCATATAAATGGCAAGGCATACACTACCTAAATTGTTACTTTTACAGAACACAGCCATATAAATGGCAAGGCATACACTACCTAAATTGTTACTTTTACAGAACACAGCCATATAAATGGCAAGGCATACACTACCTAAATTGTTACTTTTACAGAACACAGCCATATAAATGGCAAGGCATACACTACCTAAATTGTTACTTTTACAGAACACAGCCATATAAATGGCAAGGCATACACTACCTAAATTGTTACTTTTACAGAACACAGCCATATAAATGGCAAGGCATACACTACCTAAATTGTTACGTTTACAGAACACAGCCATATAAATGGCAAGGCATACACTACCTAAATTGTTACTTTTACAGAACACAGCCATATAAATGGCAAGGCATACACTACCTAAATTGTTACTTTTACAGAACACAGCCATATAAATGGCAAGGCATACACTACCTAAATTGTTACTTTTACAGAACACAGCCATATAAATGGCAAGGCATACACTACCTAAATTGTTACTTTTACAGAACACAGCCATATAAATGGCAAGGCATACACTACCTAAATTGTTACTTTTACAGAACACAGCCATATAAATGGCAAGGCATACACTACCTAAATTGTTACTTTTACAGAACACAGCCATATAAATGGCAAGGCATACACTACCTAAATTGTTACTTTTACAGAACACAGCCATATAAATGGCAAGGCATACACTACCTAAATTGTTACTTTTACAGAACACAGCCATATAAATGGCAAGGCATACACTACCTAAATTGTTACTTTTACAGAACACAGCCATATAAATGGCAAGGCATACACTACCTAAATTGTTACTTTTACAGAACACAGCCATATAAATGGCAAGGCATACACTACCTAAATTGTTACTTTTACAGAACACAGCCATATAAATGGCAAGGCATACACTACCTAAATTGTTACTTTTACAGAACACAGCCATATAAATGGCAAGGCATACACTACCTAAATTGTTACTTTTACAGAACACAGCCATATAAATGGCAAGGCATACACTACCTAAATTGTTACTTTTACAGAACACAGCCATATAAATGGCAAGGCATACACTACCTAAATTGTTACTTTTACAGAACACAGCCATATAAATGGCAAGGCATACACTACCTAAATTGTTACTTTTACAGAACACAGCCATATAAATGGCAAGGCATACACTACCTAAATTGTTACTTTTACAGAACACAGCCATATAAATGGCAAGGCATACACTACCTAAATTGTTACTTTTACAGAACACAGCCATATAAATGGCAAGGCATACACTACCTAAATTGTTACGTTTACAGAACACAGCCATATAAATGGCAAGGCATACACTACCTAAATTGTTACTTTTACAGAACACAGCCATATAAATGGCAAGGCATACACTACCTAAATTGTTACTTTTACAGAACACAGCCATATAAATGGCAAGGCATACACTACCTAAATTGTTACTTTTACAGAACACAGCCATATAAATGGCAAGGCATACACTACCTAAATTGTTACTTTTACAGAACACAGCCATATAAATGGCAAGGCATACACTACCTAAATTGTTACTTTTACAGAACACAGCCATATAAATGGCAAGGCATACACTACCTAAATTGTTACTTTTACAGAAAATACACAAGGAAAATTCTACTTTGAGAATGAGAAACTAGATCTTACTCAGAGAACGCTCATGTCTATTATTATATGAAGTCTTATATCGCGCGCGTATCTCCAGACTCGGACTCAAGGCGCAGGGATCTATTTATGCCGTGTGAGATGGATTTTTTTTTTTTTACACAATACATCACGCATTCACATCGACCAGCAGATCGCAGCCATTTCGGCGCATATCCTACTTTTCACGGCCTATTATTCCAAGTCACACGGGTATTTTGGTGGACATTTTTTATCTATGCCTATACAATTTTGCCAGGAAAGACCCTTTTGTCAATCGTGGGATCTTTAACGTGCAACACCCCAATGTAGTGTACAACGAAGGGACCTCGGTTTTTCGTCTCATCCGAAAGACTAGCACTTGAACCCACCACCTAGGTTAGGAAAGGGGGGAGAAAATTGCTAACGCCCTGACCCAGGGTCGAACTCGCAACCTCTCGCTTCCGAGCGCAAGTGCGTTACCACTCGGCCACAGTCTACAGTGGAACCCCCTTGTAAGACCTAAACAAAATGACTAAGAAAATCAGGTCTCAAAATGGGGGTATATTTTCACAGGTCATGAAGAGAAAATGTGAGAAAACAAGGTCAAACAAGGGAGGGAGTCTTGGGGGTCTTACAAGGGGGTTCCACTGTATTCCATTGCTACTGACGCTTCTAGGACCTTCTTCTTCTTCTGCGTTCGTGGGCTGAAACTCCCACGTACACTGAATTTTACGTGTATATGACCGTTTTTTACCCCGCCATTTAGGCAGCCATACGCCGTTTTCGGAGGAAGCATGCTGGGTATTTTCGTGTTTCTATAACCCACCGAACTCTGACATGGATTACAGGATCTTTTTCGTGCGCACTTGGTCTTGTGCTTGCGTGTACACACGGGGGTGTTCGGACACCGAGGAGAGTCTGCACACAAAGTTGACTCTGAGAAATAAATCTCTCGCCGAACGTGGGAACGAACTCACGCTGACAGCGGCCAACTGGATACAAATCCAGCGCGCTACCGACTCAGCTACATCCCCGCCCTTACGCTTCCAGGATGCTGTGCATGACTCTGCAGTACAGTGGAACCCCCCTTTTAAGACCTCCACAAATCTGAGAAAATCAGGTCTTAAAAAGGAAGGAGTCTTAACCCCTTCACTGCCCAGCACGGACTAGGTACATGGTCATGTTTGGTTTGTCATACGCCCATGTACGTGGCATTTACATCAGCACTTTTCAGGACATTTGTGAAAACTAAATGGGAGGTAACCACTGTCCAACTTCTTGTAGGGGTTTAAACACAGTTCTTTCCTATTGACCGTTCAGATAAGTAAGTACCACGTGGTGAAAACTTTTTTAGACGTTTTTTCCGATCTATAAGATTCAAAATGGCGGCCGAAAGTCGGACATCAACTCGTAGACCTGTTTTCAAATGATACAGTGTTCTGGAAGCTCTACAAGAAGTGATTTATGGATTACCACACAGAAGAATACTGTTATGGGCTGTAATGTGAGTACCTGATGTTTGACACCAGTTTTAGCTGTGTTTTCTGCGGTTTTACGTGCTGCAGTGTGTGTGTGAAAGTTTGGAAACTGTAATTTTTGACAAAAATGGTCATTATATTGATATCGATTTTTATTATAACAATCACAAACAAAGTCCAATGATCATGTCATCACATAATAGCAAAGGGTGTAAGCAAACCACATGCCAAAGATCTAAGAGATATCTCAATAAATGATTGAGCAGTGAACAGATTAGTGAACCTACTGAAGAAAGCAAAATTTGCCCTGGCGCACAGCCATACCAAAATGCTGTTATACTGTGGCGGTGAAGGGGTTAAAAGGGGGTACTGTTACACAGGTTAGGAACAGAAAGTCTGAGAAAACAAGGTCTTAAAAAAGGAGGGAGTCTTAAATTGGGGGTCTCAATAGGGGGGTTCCACTGTGTGTAGATATGACCATTCTGTTGATTTCTAATTAACCGGCACCAAAAAAAAAAACCAAACATAAACCCTTACTTATTGAGCGAATGAATAACTGTGACCACTCATAATAAAGAATTCTCAGATGAAAACATGCATTTTGATTCAACAGTGGTACCTGAGATAAAAGGACACCCTCGGGACCAGCCAAAGGTGTCCCTACATTGCAGGTGGCCTGTCATGACAGGTATACTTTGGTAGAGATAATAGATATATGGACAACAGAAAGCGTCCTTTCAAGGGAGGTGTCCTCTCATTGGAGGGGCCACACATTGCGGGTGGCCTGTCATGACAGGTATACTTTGGTAGAGATAATAGATATATGGACAACAGAAAGCGTCCTTTCAAGGGAGGTGTCCTCTCATTGGAGGGGCCCCACATTGCAGGTGGCCTGTCATGACAGGTATACTTTGGTAGAGACAATAGATATATGGACAACAGAGAGCGTCCTTTCAAGGGAGGTGTCCTCTCATTGGAGGGGCCCCACATTGCAGGTGGCCTGTCATGACAGGTATACTTTGGTAGAGACAATAGATATATGGACAACAGAGAGCGTCCTTTCAAGGGAGGTGTCCTCTCATTGGAGGGGCCCCACATTGCAGGTGGCCTTTCATGACAGGTATACTTTGGTAGAGACAATAGACAAATAGACAACATAAAGCGTCTTTTTAAGGGAGGTGTCCTCTCATTGGAGGGGCCCCACATTGCAGGTGGCCTGTCATGACAGGTATACTTTGGTAGAGATAATAGATATATGGACAACAGAAAGCGTCCTTTCAAGGGAGGTGTCCTCTCATTGGAGGGGCCACACATTGCGGGTGGCCTGTCATGACAGGTATACTTTGGTAGAGATAATAGATATATGGACAACAGAAAGCGTCCTTTCAAGGGAGGTGTCCTCTCATTGGAGGGGCCCCACATTGCAGGTGGCCTGTCATGACAGGTATACTTTGGTAGAGATAATAGATATATGGACAACAGAAAGCGTCCTTTCAAGGGAGGTGTCCTCTCATTGGAGGGGCCACACATGGCAGGTACCACTGTACTACATTTGTCAATGAAAACGCCTCCCTACCTGAGCGTCCAACTCATCGTAAGTTTTGAGAACAGCCAGAAGAGTGTCCATCCCTTCCTTCTCCTGGTACAACCTTTGCCGTGCCTGTTCGTTCTTTGCCGTCAGGTTTCCCAGTACAAAACACAGTCGCACCACCAAATCCTGGTCACAAACAAGGCAAAAGTTATTGTGAAACAATGTCTTGTGATGAAATGATTTCTGCGTCTGAATACCTCTGAAAATCTGAGAAAATTACATTTGAAACAGGAGGGAGATTTAAAAATGCAGGTCATTTTCATGGGCGCCATTTGAAGAGAAATTTACAACAATTCAGCATTTGTTTCCATAAAATTTCAATAACTCAATCATTACTACAAGAATTTGTAATACTAAAAGATATTTTTTCTCCACATCCGTCATGAAAAATTACAACAATTATTTCATATCTAAACCATATGCACAATCTTTTTCTCTTGTAACACCAACAACCTTTGAAAATTGAGCTGAGGGCACTGCTTCTTAACTCATGCAAATCCATGTTCATACTTACATCTTTTTTCAAGTGCCTTTTGAGTAAGTTGACGAAGGATTTGTAACAGCCGTGCATTTCTGCCAGCGCATTGCAGCAGTCCGTGTGTAACGTCACCTTACTGAAAGAAACAACACAGACATATCATTAACAACAAGTGACTGCAGTGATGATGTAAAGAGAAACAACCCCCAAAACAGCAATGTGTGTGCATGCACTGTGGTTTTTCCCTTGCTTGTAAAACAATTCAGGCCACTAGAATAGAACAAAATATTATGTCGTCATAGGCACATTTCAATGGACAGCTTCAGATAGCCAAGCAGGAAAAGTGCATGGAAAAATTAAATGAACACATAGTCACACAAACTCAGATATATATACGAACAGACAGAAAGAAACAGACAGAAAGGCACACACACACACACACACACTAACGCATGCACACACATACAATGCCTGCACACACACACACACACACATCCCCACACACACACACACAGAAGAACTGACCTGAAGATCCGAGATATATACAACATGAGGTCGCTGTCGCCAGGGTAAGATTCCATTAGTTGAGCCAGACCCTCCACGACATTGTATGCAATGAAACGATCGCGACCAGAACTGGTGTCCGCTAAGTTTCGTAATGCTGCTGCTAACTGTAAAAATGCATGGGAACCATTAATTGTGTATTCAAATGTCATACTTCCTCAGATCACAAAACAGATTTGAAACTATCAGACAGCAAAATTTGCATTGGCAATATAAATTCAGAAAACAGTAAGGCAAATTCAACATCAAACGACTGAACATACAACCAGATGACGCTCAGTCACTCCTCCTCCCCCTCGCCTTCTCCTTTCTCTCTCTGTCTGTCTCTCTGTCTGTCTGTCTGTCTGTCTGTCTGTCTGTCTGTCTGTCTGTCTGTCTGTCTGTCTGTCTGTCTGTCTCCCTGTCTGTCTCTCTCTTTCTCTCTCCCTCACACACACACACACACACACACATTCAAACACAAACATACTGCAACATATTTTTTGGTTTTGTTTGTTTGTTATTATAGTTCATGGTATACATACTGACCTGTACTAAGATGTGCCCAAACTGGTCTCCTATTTTTCCATTTTCTTTGTTCTGAAAAAAACACAAAAAAACCCACCGAAATTGGTGGAATACGTTTCTTCAGCACTACACTGAAAGTACATTCTAATCAGAAGCAACGCTCATTGTAATTATGCTTCAAATAAACAGTTTCAGGAAAATGTTTGAATGACTGGTAACTTGCATAATACAAACAGACCCCATCATCTATGAATGCAAAGTAATATCTCAGACACGTAAGTGATTCAAAAATACAAAAAGAAGAATTTATCACCTATTACCTACTGTAGGTGCTTTTGAGCATCAGTGGCAAAAGTACGGCAGAGAAGCGTGCAAAAGCAGGCAAATAGAACAGCTTGACGTCGTTCTTCAGGGAAGCAGGGAAAAGCAGGATTTCGATTATATATTATGATTTGATTTTGATTATTTATATTTTGACGTAATATCAATCATAACAATACACTGTACATCACGTGCCGTCATTCCTTACTTGTCATTTTCACCCTGAAGAAATCAGTGACTGTCTGACAAAAATTTCATGAAGAATTTACCAAAACTGGTTGCTGTTAGGTTCTCTTCTTGTTTTGGATTCTGATTATTTATAATATCAAATACAATGGTCAAAACTAAAAACTAAAAAAGTAGCCTGTTGTATTTGTTCAAGTGTTCTTCTGTTGTATGGTTCTGTCCCTTTGTTTAGGTGATGTCCTGTAATGCACAGTGTATACATGTAAAAAAAAAAATTTAAAAAAAAAATTCACAAAAAGAGAATAAAAAAATAAAAAAAGAATAATAAAAAAAAAAAGAATTCTGGCTGCAATAGCTGGACAAAAAAAAAAGTAGCCTCCTCACTGTTTTATTGATGTTGTGCATGAGGGTGGCGAACACTTTGACGCAGTCCAGCCGGGCCAGTCGCTTGAGAATGTCAGCGTTGCCCGTCAGGAACTTGACCGCTCCCACACAGTAGATCAATGCTTCGCAGCATGACACGTGGTCTGTGCTTCGTATCGTGTCTAAAAGCATATCTGTCAACAACAAAAAAATAATAAGTGTCACTGATTTCATTAGAAAATGTCTTTCATATAACTCCCAAATTGCAGATAACTGTTTCACATCATGCCATGTGGTTTGTGCTTCATATTGTATATTTGTTTGACACACCAAACATACAAAATTCACCCTTCGGTTGAACAACAACAAAAACAAGAAATCACTACAAACTAATCTCACAATAACATTTCTTCCTCAACATTTTCATGTTTACACCTAACATTTCACACACTTACCCCCTATTCTACCCCCAAGATCTCCCACCCACCCAATTCACTGCAAGTTGAAAGAGAACTCAAAAGATGAACAAAATGAGACTCACTAAGAATGTTTTCCTCCAAGAACAACGCATCGTTCTTCTCGTTGCGAGCGATCTTGAAAACCAGCTTACACACTTGCAAGAGATTGTTTCCTGTAACCTTCATCTGGAAAAAATGACAAGAATATATATAAATCGCAGACTCAGAAAATCTTCAACTGGGCCATTCATAAAATTGATTCAAGAAGCAGTAGGGAAAAAACATTGAAAATAGTTTCAGCTGGATCCTGGAAGTCTGAGATTGTAAAACCATAACTCTGTTTCTGCTTTTGGTGATGAAAAATCCTCCATGATTGAGAATGAACGATGCACACAAGCAGCGATTCAATGCATTAATTCTTAGTCATCACAGATTCAGATTGGACTGATTATTTCTTCCCTCACCAATGGCATAACACAAAGTGATCACGTAACATTAAAAATACAGTCAAACCTGTCTAAAAGGACGCAAGGAACCCTCCAAAAGTGGTTGTTATACAGACACCAACAGTGGTTGTTATACAGACACCAACAGTGGTTGTTATACAGACACCAACAGTGGTTGTTATACAGACACCAACAGTGGTTGTTATACAGACACCAACAGTGGTTGTTATACAGACACCAACAGTGGTTGTTATACAGACACCAACAGTGGTTGTTATACAGACACCAACAGTGGTTGTTATACAGACACCAACAGTGGTTGTTATACAGACACCAACAGTGGTTGTTATACAGACACCAACAGTGGTTGTTATACAGACACCAACAGTGGTTGTTATACAGACACCAACAGTACAGACACCAACAGTGGTTGTTATACAGACACCAACAGTGGTTGTTATACAGACACCAACAGTGGTTGTTATACAGACACCAACAGTGGTTGTTATACAGACACCAACAGTGGTTGTTATACAGACACCAACAGTACAGACACCAACAGTGGTTGTTATACAGACACCAACAGTGGTTGTTATACAGACACCAACAGTACAGACACCAACAGTGGTTGTTATACAGACACCAACAGTGGTTGTTATACAGACACCAACAGTGGTTGTTATACAGACACCAACAGTGGTTGTTATACAGACACCAACAGTACAGACACCAACAGTGGTTGTTATACAGACACCAACAGTGGTTGTTATACAGACACCAACAGTGGTTGTTATACAGACACCAACAGTGGTTGTTATACAGACACCAACAGTGGTTGTTATACAGACAGGCGGTCGCTACGAAAAGGTGCATTATAGAGAAGAAAAACTCATCATGGACCCTTTGGAGTGGTTGTGTGTCAGTGACGGATTTAGATAGGTGGTTGCAAGGGTAGGTTTGACAATAATATTACTTTGTTTATTCCTTTCAGGAAATTACAAAGCATTTCAATCAAACAAACACAAACGTTGATGGACTGATCGAGCTTTGTTTCACAACAAGATTCGTACAATCCACCCACATGGCTGTTTAACCTTGTACTTATTGACAGATGATAGAACTCTAACTTGTGGACACACACACACACTCACAGCAAGGATTAGCCGCGCCAACTTGAGCAGAAGCCTCGTATCTTCCACGTCCAGCAATCGGAAGATGACCTTGAGCACGGATGACCGCTGACGAAAATGTTTGCCCAGACAGTTGTTGTCCTCAAGCAAGCTGTACAGATCACCGGCCAGAACTGAGAGCTGGTCACTGTCTTTCTCTGTTGACAAAAATAGTAGACTTAAGTATCACTATCAGTGTCTTTCTGCTCAGATAACAATGAACATCGTGCACTAGATAATGTATTTTGCCCAGACAGTTGTTGTCCTCTAGCAAGCTGTACAGATCACCGGCCAGCACTGACAGCTGGTCACTGTCTGTCTCTGTTGAAAAAATACTCGCAGATTTAAGTATCAGTGTTCAGATAACAATGAACATTATGCATTGAATAATGTTTGCCCAGACAGTGGTTTAATGTTCTCCACAGAACTGTACAGATAACCGACCAGCACTGAGACTGAGCTGGTCACTCACTGTCTTGCTCTGTTGAATACATAATGCACAAAGGTTGTAGCTTCTTCAATCCCGTTCAGACTATGATCATTTCTGTTAAGTCAGCAATTTGCACTAAACTTGTGGCATCTTTTTTTGTAAAGATGGCAATAATAATCAAGCAGGCAGAAGGAGAGAGGGGAGCGAGAGAGAGGGGAGCGAGAGAGAGGGGAGTGAGGGGGGGGGGGGGGGGGGGGGCAGAGTGTCAGACAGCCTTACAGGCTTCTGTTATCCCAACTGACTGAATGCAAGTGAGGAGGTTAATCTTATTTTTCATTGAGACAGGAAGGAAGGAAGGAAGGAAGGAAGGAAGGAAGGAAGGAAGGAAGGAAGGAAGGAAGGAAGAGACAGATAGAGACAGAGAGAGAGAGAGAGAGAGAGAGAGAGAGAGAGAGAGAGAGAGAGAGAGAGAGAGAGAGAGAGAGAGAGAGAGAGAGAGACAGACAGACTTAGACTTAGACTTAGACTTAGAACATTTTATTCACAGAGAGGGAGAGAGACAGAGACAGAGAAAGAGAAAGAGAGAAACAGACAGACAGAAAGACAAAGACATGCAGAGAAAGACAGACAGAGAGAGAGAGAAACAGAGAGAGAGAGAGAGACACACATAAAGACTAAGAAAAAGCAACAGACACAGATAGACAAAGGACTGACTTTTGTTGATGGCTGCTATTTGGTCCAGCAAGGGCGCCACCTGCTGGGTGAAAAACTCTTCATTGTCGTTCGTATCTCGTCGCCCTGCACTCCCTGAAACATACAGACCAGCATGGAGGAACTTCTATGGGGTTGCTATTAGTGCTTCATTGTGCTGTTTCTAATGCAGGAGAAAGGATTCTCAAAGCAAACTTAATACAGTATGTGCTGATTATTTCATTAGTGCCTGTTTCATCTTTCTGTTCTCAACATACAGAAAAGACCATTGTGTTGCAACGCAACGCATGCACCACACATATGCATGCACATACACACGCACACACACACTCTTTCTCTCTGTCTCTCAAACACATGCGTGCGCACTCTCTCTCTCTTTTTTTTCTCTCTCTCTCTCTCTCTCTCTCTCTCTCTCTCTCTCTCTCTCTCTCTCTCTCTCTCTCTCTCTCTCTCTCTCTCTCTCTCTCTCTCTCTCTCTCTCTCTCTCTCTCTCTCTCTCTCTCTCACACCTCTACCCTCTTTGAAACATTCCTACTTTCAAACAAAGACCTGAAATAACATACCAGTTCTGGTCTGTCCAGCGCTAGATCTACGAGAACCACCACTGCTGACTCGGGAGTCTGTGCCTTCTCTGTTCCCCCTGCTACCAGCACTGTAGGCAAAAGACATGCCAGTAATCAGTGCATGAAACAATTAATTTCATCTTAAAATAAAATGAGGCAGAGCGTTGTTAAGATATCAAATAACCAAAGGGAAGTAATCACTCTTTATGCATACGACATGTGTAATGGAGTAAGCGAGAATTGTACGGAACCTTTCTCCCGGCACCTGAGAGAATAACAAGCAGTTAGTTGGAGTGCCGTGGAGAATGATGAGCATATGAGCTTGCGGCGATCATCCTTATTTGAGGATGAAAGTCTCTTGTTCATTTCAATGCTTGTTATTCTCTCTGGTGCCAGGAGAAGGGTACCGTACAACTCTCGCTTACTCCATTACACATGCCGTATGCATAAAGAGTGATTACTTCCCTTTGGTTATTTGATAAATTAATTACATGTTATTCTTCAGAAAAAGTAGAACTACAAATTTTCAAGAATTCTGCTGATTTTCAGGACATGTCAGTGTCAAATCAATTTTGACTACCTTTTCAAATTGCTATCATTGAATCTGCGTGTACATTGAACATTCCCTTATTCCCTGACTTCTCAACCCATTATTTCTTTTCTTCAGCAGCACAACTTTTCCATATCGATGTCATCAAGAATTTTGGCGTGACTCGATTAATGGCGATTATGATGTTTTTCAGCTTTAGACTAAGTAAATCATTCTCCATGAGTAATATTCTCTAAATATGATGAGCAATACACGATTTAACATTCTTTTATCTTTCTATCCATACCAGGTACACATACAAACACTATATCAGTTTTGGCCTTCTTCTGGAAAGCTGTTTAAAATTAGTTACGACAAATTTCCATGACGACTTCGGTAACACTGACAATATTCAGCGATGATTCACTACAAGTATTCTACTGATATAACACTTGGTTCACAATAGTATAGCTGTGAAAACGTCAAACTTTCTTGCACCAAAGGGATGGACTAACACCAACCTGGTCGGAGGACTGCTGATAGAAGCAGACATTCGTCGAGATAGTTCTTTGCCATCGCCGAAGCCCCCTTCCTCAGGGGAGAGAATGGGTGTGCGTTCCTTGGGACCGCTGTGAGCTCGCTGCACTGGCTGGTCGCCAGGCATCAGCTCCCCTCCTGCACTCACTGTTAAACACAAAGGTGTAAACAAGATTAACAAAATCTTTCACGTAAGCTTACGAAAAAGCAGTGTGAGAAAGAAAGAGAAAAAAAATAGAACAACAGGAAGAAAGAGAGTAAGAAAGACGGACATAAAGGGGAAAAAAAGAAGAAGAAAAAAAAACCAGAAAGAAAGAATGAACCAAGTTAAGAAAGAAAACAATGCAGAAAGAAAGAAAGAATCAACAAACTTTGCAAACGGCTGACCATATCAAATTTTTGTTTGTTAGTTTGTTAACTCCCTCAAAAGATAATCTGACTAAGGTGAAATGACTGATGTTTGTACACAGCACAATTGTTATGAGCATCAAGTTCTTTTGGGACATGGCTGTTGCAAGGGCATTTTGAAAGTCTGCTTTGGCGAAAGCATAGGCTGCCCTTACCATCAGTCAAAGAACCAAATCCGCTGGGTGATGCTGCTCCATCTTTCACGGGGGCGCTGTCGACACTTTGCTGAGTGTGAACTCGATGTCGAGCGTTCGAGCCACGCCTGCCTTGAATGGGACGGTTCGGATCCGATGCTGGTGGCTTCGGAGGGAGGATGTTCTCAAGGTCGGCGGCACTTGGCTTCGGAGGGGCCTGTGAAAGGGGCTTTCACCAAGTCAAAAACACAGTTGTCTGAAATGTTCCCCTGTCGCCGAGTTTTTAACCCAGTGCAGCCTCACCACAGCAAGCAGGAACTCAAAACTCAAAACTCGTGCGACGTCAAGAAACAAATCCGTGCAGGTGAGAATACAGAGAACACGGTGGAACCCTCCTTTTAATATCCCATCCAGCTCCCCACAAATTTCAGACTTCTTACAACATTAGCCAAATAACGGCCCTTTTGAGACTCTTTCTCTGTTATAAGACCCAGGTGTTGTTTTTGATTTTAACTTCTGGCAGTCTTAAAAGGGGGGTTCCACTGTAACTATAAAACCACAACTGTGACATTTTGTCCAAACTAAAACAAATGTGCATTTTGAGATATATCACTGCCAGAGGGGTGTCTCTTTTCAACAACGCCACAGCAGGAGTTTGGAATCTTAGTGCATGCTTTAGTCGCATCACAATACAAACCCACATGTGTTAGAATTGTCATCACGTGAGTACTTGAAATTGTAAAAAAAATAAATAAGAAGAAACAAGTCGCGTAAGGTGAAATTACTACATTTAGTCAAGCTGTGGAACTCACAGAATGAAACTGAACGCACTGCATTTTTTCACAATGACCGTAGTCCGCCACTAGTGCAAAAGGCAGTGAAAGTGACGAGCCTGTTCAGCGCTGTTGCGGTTGCGCTGCGCTGAATAGCACGCTTTACTGTACCTCTCTTCGTTTTAACTTTCTGAGCGTGTTTTTAATCCAAACATATCATATCTATATGTTTTTGGAATCAGGAACCGACAAGGAATAAGATGAAATTGTTTTTAAAACGATTTTGGAAATTTAATTTTAATCATAATTTTTATATTTTTAATTTTCAGAGCTTGTTTTTAATCCGAATATAACATATCTATATGTTTTTGGAATCAGAACATGATAAAGAATAAAATAAAAGTAATTTTGGATCGTTTTATAAAAATATAATTTTAAATACAATTTTCAGATTTTTAATGACCAAAGTCATTAATTAATTTTTAAGCCTTCATGCTGAAATGCAATACCGAAGTCCGGCCTTCGTCGAAGATTGCTGGGCCAAAATTTCAATTAATTTGATTGAAAAATGAAGGTGTGACAGTGCCGCCTTAACTTTTACAAAAAGCCGGATATGACGTCATAAAAGACATTTATCGAAAAAAAGAAAAAAACGTCTGGGGATATCATACCCAGGAACTCTCATGTAAATTTTCATAAAGATCGGTCCAGTAGTTTACTCTGAATCGCTCTACACACACACACGCACAGAGTGACAGACAGACAAGACTTACACACACAAACATACACCACGACCCTCGTCTCGATTCCCCCTCTATGTTAAAACATTTAGTCAAAACTTGACTAAATGTAAAAAGAACGCATAACATGTGCAAGGAGACAACAGCTAGAGCAGTAAAAAACAGAAATATGAAATGAAACTTGCAACTGTTCCGAGTAAGATCGAGAACACCTGTACCTCTCGTTGTATTCTGTCAATTTTCTGTCTGGATTATCCATCCCCTCTCCCTTCTGCCATTATTCTGTACTGAGCTGTTCTCTGTTTCTCTCATTCTCTCTCACTTTCAATCCTCTTTTTGTCGTTAACTTTTTAATTTTATCATTGTGTGTCTGTGCGTCCCAAGTACAGATTGTAAGAAAAGGCGTAGCCTTAAATCTTAATCCTTGTAAAATAAAGTTCAATTCAATTCAATTCAATTCTCTCTTTCTACCACTCCTCCCTCACAGAGTAAATAGATGCTGAAGGTAGCCTAAACTGGTAAAGCCACAGCTTCTCCCAGATGCCATCTCTCTTGCATTCATCCACTTTTACCCCAAATATGCGCATAAAATAATCATCAAAATCTAGCTACATATAATAATGCTTGGAACGGACCAAACATTGAAAACTCACATAGTCAAGGGGAGACAACCTGGTCCCTGAAACCGGCCTCGAATCTGGTCCTTCGAAATGACGCGAATTGAGGCTGCAAAGGGAAGTAATTTGATGTTCACTGAAAACCAAGAATGCAGATCAAAGAAAGAGCAGATACTCAAGTGCACTCGCAGACACATTGATTTAAACCAGTAATTCTTTAGAAGTATGAGTCCCGGCTCTCACACATAATGGTCATTCTCTCCCCCTGAGTTGTCAAAAACAAATCAAACCTTCTTGTAATTGCATCATATATTTTAGTTGGGGGGAAAAATTCAAACAAAATATCAACAGATAGGTGTCTGGTTTCTTGTGTTAACGTAGGTATTTTTCACATTTAAACTAGTAAAACACTGCGATAACAAGAAGAGCAAACGCTCGATCGAGTCACTTTCGCAGTTCTGAATATTATATGAGGCATCAGATGGACAGGAAGAAATTGCTATTCACAACACAATGAGTCACGTTCACATAAAATTTGAGCCCGGTCACTTTTATAGTTTCCGAGAAAAGCCCAACGTTAAGTTGTGTGTTGCCGAACAGAAAAGGCTAGTTATCTCCCTTGTTTTTCTGATAACGTTCGTAAAAGGCTACAGATGTAAATACTTTGATGTAAAGAATAATCCTACAAAGTTTCAATCACATCCGATGAACTTTGTCAAAGATATAAAATGTCTAATTTTTCCTTTGACGCTGACCTGTGACCTTGAAAAAGGTCAAAGGTCAACGAAACCATCGTTAAAGTGTAGAGGTCATTGGAGGTCACGACTAAACAAAATATGAGCCCGATCGCTTTGATAGTTTCCGAGAAAAGTCCAACGTTAAGGTGGTGTCTACGGCCGGCCGGACGGCCGGCCGGCCGGACAGCCGGCCGGACAGACTAACACTGACCGATTACATAGAGTCACTTTTTCTCAAGTGACTCAAAAAATAGATAATGTCCTCCCTGAGACTGACATACCCAAACATACAAAGACATACACACCACACACACGCACACACAGAGACTTTAACAACATCTTAAACAACATCTTACACACAACATTTTATTCATACATACCTGAAAGAGCTAGGAGGCCGAGACTCAGGATTCCTGTTGGTGGACGACGGAAACAGGTGGCGCTGTTCATCGCGAGGGGTGAAAGGTCGCTTGGTGCCCAAACTCCTCAAGGATGTCCGAGCTTCGCTGATGATTTGGGAACTGGTAGCCTTGTTTTCTGGCGGCTTGTAGAAAGGCTGGTTTGTGGGCCGCTTGGACTTGGAGTTCAAATCCATGCTGCCTGTTCAGCCTGTGGAGAAAAACAAAAGTTTGATATAAATATTGTAACCGGAGCCCTGGAGGGTCCGTATCCTCATTAATGTTCGCAGGTCGAGGCTGAAGATGGCAGTGGAGAGAAACTATCGTTACTTTTCTCTGGCCCTGTTTAATGCTGCACATCTATAGTCTAAATCAGTATGTCTCGCGTTGTGTTCAAATCTATGTGCTTACATTACTGGCTGGCCTCAGTATTCAGAGCAAACCCTGTGTGGTTCTTAGTGAGATATATTACCAGAATAATGTGGTGTTACTGTTTTTGATGCTTGATTTCATCACGTACAGTTTTAACAGCACATATTTACAGGACAACAGTTCAGGTGAGGCAGAAGCTACAACATGTAACATAAAAATAAAAATTCTGAATTCTTGTTTGTTTCTTTGTTTGTTTCTTTGTTTACTTGTTATGAAACAATTGTAATTATCTGACCAGTCGCCATACTGACTGTAATAGCTGTATGAGCAGGAAAATTAGAGTGAGAGGAAAAACAATCTTGCTAAAAATAAAAACATGTTTGTCATTCATGCCATCAGTATCAGATCAAAAACATCAGTGTTCTTATTATTAATATGTACCAATGGTTTCATACAGACACCTGACAGTGAAATTCAAGGAGTATTCAAGGAGTTTTCAAGGAGTATTTCCGGTATCCCAGCTCCACCATGGCAGGCTCCAGAGAATCAATCAGGGTGGTTGCATAAGTGAACAGCTCAGATCATGGGTCAATAAAGTGTTACACAGATGGTCAAAATTAAAGTACAAGATATTGCACTGGAAGTGGAACTACACTGTTGCTTAGTGTCTGTATGAAGCTACAAGGTGAAAATAGAAAAAGAAAAACACGATTCTTGACTTTGATGGGCTTTTTCTGCTCGTAAGCACACATTCTTCTACTCATCACAGCATGCCCCATTATTGAGTTTAAAACACCAATTAAATTTGTTTTGAATAAAACTCACAATTTTACAATAAGAATTTAGAGACCTGAATCAATTAGGTATATCCTACTTAGTTTGACTTTTGCAAAACTAAGTAATTACACATTTAATTGAATCAGTCAGACAGACGGAGACATAGAGAGACAGACAGAGGGCAAACAGAAATCTGAGAAAGAAACCCCTTTAAAAATGTTACCATGTTTGAAATGAAACATCGCAAGGTGAAGCCATAATTCATCACCTTTCAGTATGACGTCATGAGCGTGTTCCACACTTGAAATGACGTGTTTTTATCATGTTGTCAGCTGCACGGAGCTTGGAAGTATAATTTCCATTCAACGATCCGAGTTTGTTAAGTTTTAGCCTATTTTCAACGTCAAACACCATGAAACTATATATATTTGGAATCAGAAAATGGTAAGGAATAGATAGAAATTGTTTTTAAGTGTCTTTATTCATAAATAAAGATAGTGGTTATTTATCGGTTTTCTTCATTTTTAAGCATAATTATCAATACAAAACAACAAAACTATATAGTTTTAGATACAGGACGCAATAGGGAATACACCAATATAAATTTTTTGTTTCAAATATTAGTTTTTAAAAATTTGAAAAAATGACATATTTCGAACAAACATTTCAATAACAAAACTTTAAGTGACCAAACTGAAATGCAATCCCATAATCCGGCCTAGATCTGAGATTGTGTGATAAGAAATTCGATCAAATTGATGAAAAACTGTAACTGTGAAAGTGCTGCCTCGACCTTTTGGCAAACGGTAAAATATGACGTCATCAAACTGTCCTATCAATAAACGGAAAAACCCTCTATGAGAAAATCCAGTCAAAAATATCCATATCAAATTTCATAAAGATCCACTCCGTAGTTTTTGAGATATGATCTGCAGTGTGAAAAAACGCCCATAACGCCCAAAACGCAAACTCATTTGTCATGATTTGGTCGTGTTCTGCTGATACTATAATGTTTTTCTTTCCTAAAACACACTATAATGGTAGCCTTTCCCAATGTCTATGCTAAAACTGACTTGTCTGTGTTGTCAATGATTTTGCTACAGTGTGAGAACACAATCTCACGCCCATAACGCTGTGACACGAAAACTCATTTGGTCGTGTTCTGCCGATACTGTAATGTTTTTCTTTCTTAAAACACACTATAATAGTAGCCCTTCCCAAATGCAATGCTAAAAATGACTGGTCTGTGTTGTCAATGATTTTCTGCGAGAATGCGATCTATCTGTTTGTCGCAAAGACCGTGTGACACGAAAGTTATGAGCGGAAGACAAATCTGCTGAGTGCAATTACGTTTCAGAAGATAGTTGGTTAAAACAGTTTATCACTCAGACACGCAAAGGAACACTATAACTTTATTATTCAGGCCATATTTGCTTTCCTTTGTCATGTATGAAAGTACTGGCCTTGGTTAAAGAAAGTGACCTGTCGCTGTGCAACAAATTTGTCGCCATTTTCCGCCGTGTTTTGTAAATAAAACGTGTTTACTGCCCACACATACAAAACGATGCTGTTGGTTCTTTTTATTTTCTTATTGTTTGATTCATGCTTAGCAGTTTAGTATGCTTTGTTTTCTTCTCAATTCAATGGATGGCTATAAAATAAGCATTTAAATGTGAAGGTGTTAAAATTACCCATGATCTGAGCTGTTCACATAAGCATGTCCAAGAAATTTGGAAGCGTAGTATTCCGTTTGGACTTGCTGCCCGTTCCAGCAACGAACAAAAATGTCAAGTTCCTTCATTTTGCTGAAAAACTTTAATATTAACATTTTTTGTTTGCCTGCACTTCAGAATTCAAGGAGGTTCAAGGAGGTTAAACACAAGAATGACCATTTTCTCCAAATTCAAGGAGATTCAAGGTCCTTGAAAAGGGGGGTTGAAAATTCAAGGGGATTCAAGGAGATTCAAGGAGCGTACGAACCCTGTACCATGCATTTAAACTGCCGGCCATGCCATGTGAGAAAATGTATAATGTTTGCATTCCTTGTTTACTGTACCCACTGGGAATAATCCTGCAAGAATTGCAAACAAACATTCAGGAATCTCGCTTTCATGCTTCATTGCTGTCTAATGTACACAGTTGGACGAATGATAACAGCTTGGAAGCTTTGCAAGCATGTGAAAGCCTTAGTGTGTATCTCAAGGCAGTTTTCCTTCAAAGGGAAGGCTACCTAACAAAGAAAAGCTCTATACATCTATCCACCTCTCCCGATTACGAACTTGAACCAGTGTCTTGCTGAGGCTTGGACTTGGAGGCACAATTGTTTCTGACAAGAAAAGACAGTAGTAGCTGTGCTGAGAAAGGAGCTTAAACAATGAGCTTTGATAGCTAATGCAACAGACTCTAATGGCAGCTGAGGTCCATCAGGAGAGGTGAATTGCACAATGGTGCAGCGCTGAAAGTGGCGAGTATTTTACTCGCCATGGCAAGCAGAAACATGTAACTGGCGAGTAAACAAAACAAAACAAAAAAACAAAAAAAATGTATATATATCTACTCGCCGAATGTGAGTAAAGTTGCTGGAACAAATTGTTGGTTTGGCTAGTAAAGTTTGCTCTCTGGCTAGTAGTAGTACATTTTCAGAATCACTAGCCAAAGGCTAGCTCTAGTACACCCTTTTTGGGACTTTCAGGCCTGTGGTGGAAGTGTCCCAACTGCAATTGAAGTGGGCAACCATGCATGCAAGATGCTGGACCAGCTATGTTCAATCCAACTCTATCTCCCTCCCGATTGCCTCCTTGAACACTAGGTTTTCAGGGTGAAGGGGGAAGCGTCACCAGTTCCGACAAAAATCAAGGGTGACCATGGTGTACTTCGAAAGGAGTTTAGTCAATGAGCTTCAAAAGTGTAACTCATGACTCTCACATGTCTTTACCCAGTAAGTGTGATGTCAGTCGGGGAAGATGGACGACCCTTCAACTATTCAAAGAAAGACGAAGTAATATGAAGAAGAAAACAGAGGGGTCCAAGACATATAATGATATAGGCCTGTCTAAAAACGCACTAAATATTACTTCAGCCCTTGATCTGTTTTCCATGGCTGACTGAAAGTGGGTGCTGAATTTAGCACTTAAATTCATTCTTATGTGTGTCTGTACTGTCCTCCATATACTCAACTGGTTTAAGTGTGGCATAATATTCAACTGTGAGTGTGAATGTAAAGACCGGTACGACATTGTGCACAAATCAAAGTGATTCTTTCAAGGGAAAGAAAAGGTGAACTTGAAGAAACGCTTGATAAAATTGCGCACAAGGACTAACAGTAGAAGAAACCTTCAGCAACGAAACGTTACCAGAAATCGTCAAAATTCTTAGTATGACATTCGCCGCTGAAGTCATGGACGCTGACGGTCGCTAACCACACGTTCGCTTTTAAAATCAAGTTTCTGCAGCTTACCGTGAAAACTGGGTCTTGTAATCAGCTTTATATAAAGCACGCAGCTGTCGTTTTCCTCATTTTCCTCATTCGATAGGCGTCTTCATGCACATTGAGAAGTAAAACAGCGTATGATTCTATCAACATAAAGCTTTGCTGGAGACAGGAATGCCTCGGAGGCGGAAATAGTTCAATGCGCACGCTCGGAAAACTCTTCCGGTTGCTGTCTGCTTGAAAGGCGTGCATGGAGTAATCGTTTGCACTGTTGCGCTTCTGAATTCTTCGTCGATCGCTGTTGGAGCTGCTATAAAGGTAATGCAATGAATATTCAAAAGTGCATTGTGGTGAATCCTTTTTGGTAGTGTTAATACATGTTTGGAAGTAGAGACAGTCATGAGCATTTGTAAGTATAGAGATAGCCTACTGAGTTTGAAGCATCACAACCGAAGTTTTGTCTCAAGTTCAAATGGGGCAAAGTCATTTAAAATTCCTGCTTCGGTGGTCAG
>NC_090247.1:72098018-72176959 GCF_037325665.1 Littorina saxatilis
AGAGAGAGAGAGAGAGAGAGAGAGAGAGAGAGGTTTATGAATAACATATACAAATTTGTTTAACTTTGTCATCTTGATGTTTGCTTCGTCTGATTGGCTTCTCTTGTGACACTAAATGGTTTTGCATCATTTTTTTAATTGTTATAAAATTAATGTTCTTGGTTTCGTATAACCTTTTTGTCTCAATCTGTCTGACAGTCTCTGTCTCGGGTGTGTGTGTGTGTGTGTGTGTGTGTTCGTTCGTTCGTTCGTTCGTGTGTGTGACTGTGCGCCCGTTTTTTTCTCTCTTTCGATCAGTGTAACGTAGGGCCTATTTAGTATGCGGTAAGAAATACCATTCTCCCCCTTCCATCCACCAGGTACCGCCACTAGCAGATCTTATTATTTTCTGAATAGTTTCTTCATTACTCAATAACATTATGCCAGCTGATTCTAATCAACCGACGGAGATAAGAAGCCCAGTGTGCCACATTCCCACTGAAATGTACACTGGTCAGGCTGTGGGATGGGCACAGCGAAATGGCGGCCCGGTAGCTGCAATCGTTTCCCCTGCCAGCACAGCGCTTGGTGGCTCTATTCTATATCTCTGTGGGAGGCACCTGTGGTTATACAGGGGTAACCGGTTTTCAGGGAGAAAAAAAATTCATAGTCAGTAAATGTATGTATTATAATATATTCTGTATAGATTTGCTCTTTCTTTCATCAACAGCTAGATTCTTCTTAGAATCATATTCGCCACAATTGTTGGGTGCCTCTGAGATCAATCCATGACCTGTCTTTTGAATAAAAAGGACATTATCGTACTTTGGGCGGAAGGGTCAAGCACTGTTTGTTTCGAATCTGACTCTGAGCCATTTTTGACTCACATGCAAAGCAAAAGTGAGTCTATGTACTCACCCGAGTCGTCTGTCCGTCCGTCCCCCCCCCCCCCCCCCCCCCCCCGTCCGGATATCCGGCCGGCCGGAAAACTTTAACGTTGGATATTTCTTGGACACTATTCAGTCTATCAGTACCAAATTTGGCAAGATGGTGTATGATGACAAGGCCCCAAAAAACATACATAACATCTTGACCTTGCTTCAAGGTCAAGGTCGCAGGGGCCATAAATGTCTAAAAAACAGCTATTTTTCACATTTTCTCTGAAGTTTTTGAGATTGAATACCTCACCTATATATGATATATAGGGCAAAGTAAGCCCCATCTTTTGATACCAGTTTGGTTTACCTTGCTTCAAGGTCAAGGTCACAGGAGCTCTTCAAAGTTGGATTGTATACATATTTTGAAGTGACCTTGACCCTGAACTATGGAAGATAACTGTTTCAAACTTAAAAATTATGTGGGGCACATGTTATGCTTTCATCATGAGACACATTTGGTCACATATGATCAAGGTCAAGGTCACTTTGACCCTTATGAAATGTGACCAAAATAAGGTAGTGAACCACTAAAAGTGACCATATCTCATGGTAGAAAGAGCCAATAAGCACCATTGTACTTCCTATGTCTTGAATTAACAGCTTTGTGTTGCATGACCTTGGATGACCTTGACCTTGGGTCAAGGTCACATGTATTTTGGTAGGAAAAATGTGTAAAGCAGTTCTTAGTGTATGATGTCATTGCTAGGTTTAGTTATTGTCAAGGTCAAGCATGTGAGTCGTATGGGCTTTGCCCTTCTTGTTAATTTTATACATTTTCAAGACAAACATTTCTAATATTTTTCAGGTTGAGAATACATCTTCACCCCTGTGAACACACCGCAGGACTGTCAGCATGGCAGTGTTAGGCGCCCAGTTCGTCTTCACCATCGGCATGTTCAGTTTCCTGCAAAAGCTCTCACCGTTCTACTCCTTCGGGCGATGGCTGCTCTCCAACAGGCTGGTCCGTTACTTGCACCCAACTGATGAAGAACTGAAACATCTAGCGGGGCTGACCAAAAGTGGAGAAAAAGGGAAAGGCAGACGACAAGAATTCAAGAAGATGATGACCAACCCCAAGGAGGAGAGTTTCAACGTTCCACGGAATTTGCCGATCCAGCTCGACACGGCGAAAGTTGAGGCTTTGGATCTTGTGCCACTGCAGTATTACACTGAATACCAGTGGTTGATGGACTTCTCTCTCTGTGCGGTGATCGTCTTCATTCTGACAGAAGTCTATTACGTGGTTGGCCAGCATCACATCGAGTTCAATGCGAGCGTTCTCTGGTGTCTTCTAACCCTTGCATTCTGTGTCCGAGTTCTCATGTCCCAGACGAGCATTTATTTGCGCACGGAGGATGGTGGAGAAAAAGTTCTTCTCTTCACGTTTGGATTCTTCTTTCTGGTGTTTGGAATGGGTGTGCTGGTGGTGTGTGACAACGTTCTGGACTTTGGCCTAGAGGAGGGGTACCGCAACTTCTCAGACGAGGCTGTCAACTTCCTGAAGAAGCAAGGGGTGGAGTCAACAGGACCCATCTCGTTCATGACCTACAAAATTGTCCTGATGGCTGTCTCCTCGCTGACTGGGGTCTTGCTGACCTTCCCAGGCCTGCGCCAGGCGAAGCTTCACCTCGACTCTCTCAAATACCACAAGGAGAACACCCTCATGCAGATTCTCCTCCAGATTAACTACATGCTTCCCGTTGTTGTCATCCTCCTGTGGGTGAAGCCGGTAGGCCGGGACATTCTGTGCGGCAAGGGTATGTTCTTCCACAAGCAGTACCTGTATGAGAACCAGTTCGAGTCTCTCCGGCTGATCGCGGTGGTGGTGATGTGTCTTGTCCGCGTGATGGTCATGCCCATCTTCATGCAGTCCCACCTCAACATGGCGCACGAGAAGATCGAGAGGATGAAGAAAGAGTCAGGAAAGATCAACAGCTTAGAGCTACAGAAAACGGTAGCGCGTGTGTTCTATTACCTGTGCATGGTGGCCATTCAGTACGTGGCCCCTATTCTCCTTCTCCTCAACTTCACCTTTCTCCTCAAAGTCATGGGGGAGTTGTCGTGGAGTCAGGTGCTCGGCGATTCTATTGCAGAGAAGTTTGAAGGCTACCAGCACCTGGTGAAGACGAAAGCTTTCCATGAGTTGGCTGAAAACAGCACTGCAGCTTCAATCTTGGAGACTGCCGCACACTTCACTGTGACAATGTCAGACTTGCGCGCTGTGTTCACCCCACTGTGGTACAAAGGACTGTTCTCTTTCCTACTGTGGTGGGTGTGCACGGCTTGGTTCACATGCACATCGTTAGGGGTGATGTACTACTCAAATACCGTGGACAGATGAAGTCTGAACCATTTGACTATCGCTTGCGTGTGAGAAGATTGTGAGTCCGATTTTTTTCAGCGCGAAACTGGAGTGTTTTTTTGTTCATTTTTGCATGGTGTGAAAAATTGGGGTTTTAAAGTTTTTTTGTCCAGGTGCTTGTAGAAATATGAATTTTTTCTAGCTCATGATTTGTATCATTGCATGGCTTTGTTTAGGCCAACAAAAAAAAAGGTCTGTTTACGGTAACATAGGCCAAAAAAATAGGGTCGGCAGGTCGGGATTTTTTTTTATTTATTTATTTTTTTTCCTCCAAAAAACCATATTTTTACGTTTTTTTGTTTTTTTTCCCAAATGCCAAAAAAAAAATCTAGGGTCGCGCGAAAAAAATAGGGTCGGTCGGGTTACCGTAAACAGACTTTTTTTTTGTTGCCTTATCTTCATACTCATTTTATATTTTAAGTCTGGTGTGCCTTTTGTAAATTTATGTCAGAACTAGATCTTTGTTTTAGTTCATTCGCAATGTGGAATGCATTAGTGTTTGGAGTGTTTACCTGTTATTATTTTCTGGGCATTGCAAATTCTGTATGTTGTGATGTGTCATTACTTAATGTGAATTCCCTTGATGCGAAGGCTACATAGTCATAAGTGTGCATTCCTGGCATTGTATTCCCTAATTTCAACCGTTCTCATCCAAATCAGCAGCTAAAAAACCGATATAACAATCTTCTATGTTGCATGTTTTCTCTAATGAAATGTATTGCTTTTATCTCCCTGCAAGTGCAAATGAAATCTTAAGCTTTTACTTGTGCGCCTTGAGTCGCCTTGTGGTGAGATATGTGCGCGTTATAAATTCTCGTATTATTATTATTATTACTTTTAGCTTTGAATCAAATGCCGCAGTACTACTGCACGTGACATAAGAAGAACTTTTGTCTGTTTTTTTACATAAAAATTTACTGATTTAGTCAAGTTATGACTAAATGTTTTAACATAGAGGGGGGAATCAAGACGAGGGTCGTGGTGTATGTGTGTGTGTGTGTGTAGAGCGATTCAGAGTAAACTACTGGACCGATCTTTATGAAATTTTACATGAGAGTTCCTGGGTATGATATCCCCAGACGTTTTTTTTTCATTGTTTTGATCAATGTCCTTAATGACGTCATATCCGGCTTTTTGTAAAAGTTGAGGCGGCACTGTCACACCTTCATTTTTCAATCAAATTGATTGAAATTTTGGCCAAGCAATCTTCGACGAAGGCCGGACTTTGGTATTGCATTTAAGCATGTAGGCTTAAAAATTAATTGATGACTTTGGTCATTAAAAATCTGAAAATTGTAATTAAAATTATTTTTTTTATAAAACGATCCAAAATTACTTTTATTTTATTCTTCATCATGTTCTGATTCCAAAAACATATAAATATGTTATATTCGGATTAAAACAAGCTCTGAAAATTAAAAATATAAAAATTATGATTAAAATTAAATTTCCGAAATCGTTGTATATTCACTGTATATTGTGCAACAGACTCAAGACTATCAATCTCACAAAGCAGAAGCGATGCCTGACTCAGTGACTGTATGAATTGGCTATCTCCTGATTTAGCCCTTTCAAAAAGAAGAGTGATCATTTGAGATTCATTTGGTGTGGCGAACTTCACGCGGGGCTGTATCAGGAGATTGTCAATTCGTTTCATTTGGAAAGAGCTCAAGACGTTTTGGGACATGAGACTGCATTGTGAGGACAGAGGTTTTTTTTCCCCCTCAGAGGCGTTGTGAAAAATAGCCAAAGACAGCAGTTGAAACTTTGTTTGTGTTTGAATTTATATATTATACGCAATGGGTTAATTTCTGTATATTTAATAACTGTTGGGGTTTGAATATGAAGTGGAACCTCCCTTTTAAAACCTCCTCCAAAGAAAATCTTGTCTTAAAACGGAGGTAATTTGCAGAAGATTGACCCCCCGCGGGTTAGGGGGAAGAATTTACCCGATGCTCCCCAGCATGTCGTAAGAGGCGACTAACGGATTCTGTTTCTCCTTTTACCCTTGTTAAGTGTTTCTTGTATAGAATATAGTCAATGTTTGTAAAGATTTTAGTCAAGCAGTATGTAAGAAATGTTAAGTCCTTTGTACTGGAAACTTGCATTCTCCCAGTAGGTAATACATGTACATTGTACTACATTGCAAGCCCCTGGAACAATTTTTTAATTAGTGCTTTTGTGAACAAGAAACAATTAACAAGTGGCTCTATCCCATCCCCCCCCTTTCCCCGTCGCGATATAACCTTGAACGGTTGAAAATGACGTTAAACACCGAATAAAGAAAGAAAGAAAGAAATGCAGAAGATTGACATTTTTAACAAAATATACTGAAACATATAGGGTCTTAAAAGGGGGGGGGGGGGGGGGGGTGTTCCACTCTATCTTCAGTTATTGGTGGATTTTGAGTATACGTAGTCTATTAGTATTATTCATTGACGCAAAGTTTATTGGTTTCAGCTTAAATTGCAATTTGCATGTTATTTATTCAATGATCAGATGCAGAGTGTATTAAAATAAAAGGAAAGAGGGATTGTTGTTCATGTATTATTTCCTGCCAAGTACCTGCTCCGTTTTCTTTTTCAAGAAGTTTTCGGTAATAAATGATATTGAGAAACCAATGCAGGTGTTGCTCTTCCATTTTAGTCTTTCCCCCCCCGAGTACTATTGCCAGACACTTGGAAAATAACTTCAGATTACACAGTGTCTCATACTTTGCTCTGTGTTGTTAGACTGCATGTGAGATAAATCTTGTGTATGGCTTGTCACTCACTGCACAGTTTTGAAAATGAAGCCACTGTCAGCACATCTGCTGCTTCTGGTTTGTAATGATGATGTCACGGACATCACAAAGTGACAAATCTTTCACAAATGATGACATACACAAATCCGAACACAACTCATGCACACACACACACACTCTCATTCAAGTTCTCTCTCTCACCGTCAGATTAACAACGAGACTCAGTTAAAATAAATACATTGTATTCTCTTGTTTTCCAGAAATGTCACAAACTCAATTTCAGAGCATGTTTGAACAACTGACCGATTGCCTGATCAACAGTTCATATGAAGTAACAGAAATTATTTATTCAGTTATCTTTCTCAGGTTCTGTCTTTATTATTGCGTAGCATATTCAATCTCTTGACAGGATATCATGCATATATATATAAGAGATGTAAAAACAGTAACACATGTTTTTAGAAATAACTGGTACACACCCAGCTCCCTTCAAACAAGCTTCTTTTACTGCATGCAACTTCACCAAAATACAGTGAACAATGTCAAAATTGTTAGTATTTTTGTGTGGATAAAGCTGTACATGTATTCGCTACACATGTACACTGCAGTTGGCATTACATTTCATGCATTGCAATTCGACAGAAACCACAGGTTTCACTCTGACATGCATTTTTTGTTGTTGTTGTTGTTGTTAGCAATCATTGACAGCTCATGATTGTAACTTTGCTTTGACATGGATCAATGAATCGTCACAAGGGTATGAATACTCTCCTTGCTGCACCTTATTTTGCATCATATGTATGCTAAATAATAGCAGAAAACATTCAGACACATGGCACAGAAAACGAACTATACTCAATTGTAACAGGGATACAAGTCATGGGAACTGTGAATGTGTCCAACACCTGACACACGATAATAATAAGCATCAGCTACCCTGTTGAATTATAGAGACTGGGATTCTCTTCGTGCAAATTTACACAGCTCACCTTTTATGTAGATCACTGCACTATGGAGTTAAATAGACAGGGTTTTTATGTAGATCACTGCACTATGGAGTTAAATAGACAGGGTTTTTATGTAGATCACTGCACTATGGAGTTAAATAGACAGGGTTTTTATGTAGATCACTGCACTATGGAGTTAAATAGACAGGGTTTTTATGACCGAGTTGTGAAAGAGTGAATACTCTTGCTTTTATTGAGGCAAGCTTTCCAGACATGCTCCTTCAGTCCTTGTTACGTGCTTAAGATAACACCCTTCACTAGTGACTGACCTGTCACTTGGGAAGGTTTGACTCACTGAAAGCCAAAGTATTGACTCATTCACAACCCATACAAATCTGACAGTTACTCCCGAACATCATCTATTGGGAGGGAAAAATAATGAGGGAACAAATTTTGAGGACATATTGATATTCAGCCGACATATTGATATTCAGCCAGCCGAAATGAAATATGTGTAAACTGGAAGACTTCTACACCAGGAAAATAATATTTTACATATTATATAAGAAAACCAAAGTTCCTGGCAAAATATTTATTTAGTTATATGGGAGATTTATATAGCGCTCGACGTTCTCTAAGCGCTTCACATATTAATTTCTGCCGTGTGAGATGGAATTTTTTACACAATACAGTAGAATCCGCTTAATAAGACCATGATTTATAAAGCCACCCGCTTTTTGAGGCCAATTTCTGACTGCACGGATTTTTCCTTATGTTTTATGCTTAAAATCACCCGCTTTATAAAGCCACCATCCCGCTTATTAAAGCCATTTTTTGGCTCGCGTTAGGTGTGAAAAGCCGTAACAGTGAGTCTGTAATCGCTGTCTGATCACTCACAGCTAATGCATGACTGGTTTTCAAACAACCTGAGACGTTTTGGCCAGCCTCTTGTGAGTTTGAAATCACGTTAAGTGCAAGTCAGTGGTCATAAACAACTTCCAACAGAAGCGTACTTCTGAGCTTTTGTTCATGTGCATGATTGTTCATGATCGCATTTCTGTCACATACACTGCCAACAAGTGTTTAGTCTGAATCTGGACACCAGCAACCATGGCCACCAAACGCAAGAGAACAGACATGACCCCTGTAGAAAAGATCGCAATCCTAGAAAAGTTTAAAGCTCTGCCGTCTGTCTCTGTCAGGGAAGGTGCTGTAATTCTGGGAGTTTCACGTGGGATGCTGACAAATCTGCTGAAAAATGAAGGAAATCTGCGTGAAACTGCAACTGGTGCACCCGAGAGAAAGCTTTTGTAAGGATGTTTTTCTGTTTAATAAAAGAGATGCACACAGAATGTCTCTCCTTTGTTTGAAGGCTCTGTTTGCCTGAAAACCACGAGTTCCTTTTATTAAATCCACCCGCTTAATATAGCCACTTTTGTCCTGCACCAAGGTGACCTTATTAAGCGGAGTCTACTGTATATCACCCATTCACATAGGCCAGTAAATCTCAAGCCATTACGGTGAATATTTACTTTTCACGGCCTATTATTCCAAGTCACACGGGTAAATATCCATAATTTTTTTCTGTCCACTCCTACCTGTTTGACAGTATCCCAGGATCTAATGCCCACCACACATCTTGCACTCACTGTCTGCACACACATACATCTTGCACTCACTGTCTGCACACACATACATCTTGCACTCACTGTCTGCACACACATACATCTTGCACTCACTGTCTGCACACACATACATCTTGCACTCACTGTCTGCACACACACATACATCTTGCACTCACTGTCTGCACACACATACATCTTGCACTCACTGTCTGCACACACACATACATCTTGCACACAGTCTGCACACACACACATACATCTTGCACACACTGTCTGCACACACATACATCTTGCACACACTGTCTGCACACACATACATCTTGCACTCACTGTCTGCACACACATACATCTTGCACTCACTGTCTGCACACACATACATCTTGCACTCACTGTCTGCACACACATACATCTTGCACTCACTGTCTGCACACACATACATCTTGCACTCGCTGTCTGCACACACATACATCTTGCACTCACTGTCTGCACACACATACATCTTGCACACACTGTCTGCACACACATACATCTTGCACTCACTGTCTGCACACACATACATCTTGCACTCACTGTCTGCACACACATACATCTTGCACTCACTGTCTGCACACACATACATCTTGCACTCACTGTCTGCACACACATACATCTTGCACACACTGTCTGCACACACATACATCTTGCACTCACTGTCTGCACACACATACATCTTGCACTCACTGTCTGCACACACATACATGCATGCACACTTTACCCACACACACACATGCTAACTTTACACACGCATGCACGTTTTTACACATGCACCTACACACCATCTTTCTCTCTTGCTTCACCCCCGCTTCCCAAACCACTACACACACAGGAATGTTCACAAAACTCCTTCAGTAACCCTCACATCATCAACTGGCAGAAGCTTGCACAGGCTGCAACCTCTCCAAGAACTCATTGCGCCGAGCATTAAGACTCTCCAAGAAGCTATCAGTTCTTTGCCTTCTGGCGTCGGCGTATTTCTGCACACCTTCCTGCAGTGTAATGCTGTCTCCGGGGACCTTGTGTTCGGGACCGGTTTGCGCCAGTTCTTCCAGCACAAGCTTGTGGTCTGACTCTCGCTGAAGCCTCTCCCTCTCGATGTCACTGTTCTGACGTGCTACCTGTAAAACCACAGAAGACAAGATGGCAGGAAATTTAATTATGATAGAATCAAAGTGCATAACATATATACTTTTTGTCAACAGAAACTAGATCAGTGTTGAGGCTGCGCAGGTTTAGGTCGGGGCCACTCATTTTGCTACTTCATGCAACAAACATCTTCGATGAGGTAGTGTCTACACAGTGAATCATAGACTGCAGCCCCCCCCCCCCCCCCCCCCCCCCAACAAAAACAACAACAAACAAACAAACATTTCATTTCATTTTTCATTTTCATTACTTTATTGTCCCATCGCTGGGAAATTCGGGTCGCTTCCTCCCAGTGGAAAGCTAGCAGCAACGGAGTCGCGCTACCCAGGTGTCTGCGTGTTTAGGTGTATTCAGCCACCTGCACTTATGGCAGAATGACCAAGGTCTTTTACAAACCATTGTGATGACACGGGGGTGGGACATGGCTTCCGTCTCTGGGTCTGCACATAAAGTTGACCCGTGTCCGTCCCGGCCCGAATTCGAACCTGCGACCTTCCGATCACAAGTCCAGTGCTCTACCAACTGAGCTACCAGGCCCCAAAACAAAACAACCAAATCAAATTCACAAATCTAGGTTCCGCACATTAAAATCACAACAACAACAAAAACAGAATGATCTCTCTATCTTCCTTGTTTTCTTTCTTCTTCTTTCTCTGACCTCTCTTTCCTTTCAGCTGCTCCTCTCACTGTCTCCACAAATTTCGCTCTCTCTTTCTAAGGTATCATACCTGAATCTGAGCATGGTTGCGTTGGTAGAGCAAGATAGTTCCATACAAGTGCCACACGCTGAACTCGGGCCATAGCACTTTGACAAACACCAGGCAACTGTAGGCGCTCTGCAACACATCACTATTCAAGTGAGGAATAAGTTTGCTACCACAAACGATCATGTAGACAGGAAAGACACTTTCTTCAAAAGTAGTTTTTGCACACACAAAAAGACAGAAAAATGAAAATAACTAATGTTGGTGTTTCTGATCTCATTTAAATTATAGTCATAATCTAGTGTATGAAATATATATCTGTTTTGTGGTTCAAACCCTGCAAAATCAGAGCTAATGTTTTTGCATTAGGAAAGCTAAATTTTGCAAAGAGTAAAACAGCTAGATCCCATCACAGGAAAACAGTGATGTTAAGACTAAATTTTACATGCATGCCCTCTTTACGTCTGTCAGATAATAACTGTAGACCTACTGTGAAAACTGTACAAACAATATCGTACACAGAAGATGTCAACTCTTTATGTTTTCAAACCAGAGAAATGCAGCACAGAAGTTCTTCAGTGTAGTTGAAGAGTTCTTTCCCCTAGTTCAGAAGCTAGCTTGCAGCCACTCTGATGATTTTAACAGAATATACCACTCAAGCGACAAACATAATATCAACGTGCCTCAGGAATTTTCATTCTGAAATGAGTACAGCTGAACTAGCTTATTCAAAATAAACTCCTTACCCCTGATATTGATTGTAAAAGTCGACTTCGCTAAGTCTCATTCACAAAGCTGTGGCACTGAATTTACGGTAATAAGACTTTAGTGAAATCTTCGTGAAGTTGACTGTGGGCTCAATTAAAAAAGGCCTTTACACCGACACATGAGAATCAAAAACTACACAAGTCAAGTCTCACACACACACACACCACCAAGGCCTTTACACCGACACATGAGAATCAAAAACTACACAAGTCAAGTCTCACACACACACCCCCAAGGCCTTTACACTGACACATGAGAATCAAAAACTACACAAGTCAAGTCTCACACACACACACCCCCAAGGCCTTTACACCGACACATGAGAATCAAAAACTACACAAGTCAAGTCTCACACACACACACACCACCAAGGCCTTTACACTGACACATGAGAATCAAAAACTACACAAGTCAAGTCTTACACACACACACACACACCACCAAGGCCTTTACACTGACACATGAGAATCAAAAACTACACAAGTCAAGTCTCACACACACACACACACACACACCACCAAGGCCTTTACACTGACACATGAGAATCAAAAACTACACAAGTCAAGTCTCACACACACACACCACAAAGGCATTTACACTGACACATGAGAATCGAAAACTACACAAGTCAAGTCTCACACCCACCACCAAGGCCTTTACACTGACACATGAGAATCGAAAACTACACAAGTCAAGTCTCACACCCACCACCAAGGCCTTTACACTGACACATGAGAATCGAAAACTACACAAGTCAAGTCTCACACACACACATACACCACCAAGGCCTTTACACTTTCTTTCTTTATTTGGTGTTTAACGTCGTTTTCAACCGTGCCTTTACACTGACACATGAGAATCAAAAACTACACAAGTCAAGTCTCACACATGCACGTATACACAAACCACCAAGACCTCAAGCAAACATACCTCCCAGAGTAAGAAATCACTCAGCCTGACTTCACCTGAAGTTCTTATCAACAGATCCACAGGCCGAGAGTGTGATGTGTAGAGGCATTGTTCAAGCAGGGTTTCCGATATGTCACTGAAAGACGCAAAATGCGGATCAAATGATAAAAGAGATCCCTCAAGTAACATACAGTGGTGCCTGCAATGAAGGACACGCTTGGAATCAATTTAACCCTTTCGCAGCCAATCAAAACTTGCGTATGTGCATTCCTGACTGCCAGGGAATATTGGAGTTCGGGGTGTAATAATTCACAAAAAATTCTAGCTCCAAACTGGCAGTAGGTAGGTAAGTAAAACCTATGTTATTTTTTAGGGAAATTGAACCAAGAATCTGTTTTTAGTGTCTAATCATGGAAATACTAATTAGTTTGGCTTATAATGATGTTTAAATATGAACTTTTGAAAAATCAGTCCGGCGCATCTTCCGGTGCCTGTGGATCAAACACAGGTGGCTGTTTTGCTCGCTCCAAGAAAGGATTATAATCACTATCATCTACCTGTTTCCAACGAATCGTCCAAAAGAAGATCTCCCCCTTCCCCTGTCAGTATCCATAATCATTTGCACCGCCTGTAGCGTCAGTCCGGCTTTGTTTTTCCCTACTAGGGCCCGGTCGACTGTCACCGTCAGCCAATTGACGAGTCAAGATTTCTCTCCCCTACCCTGTCGCCAAGGCCGAAAATAGCCTTTCAGACGCAAAACCGCGTCACCATTTATGTTTATTCATGAGAATGAGGTATCCTACCAAGCCATTGGCTGCTATTTGTGTGTCAGCAGTGACGTAGCATTTCTGGAAAATCCCGGAACGGAGAAGACGGGTTACCCGTCCTAAGGCGCTGCGGCTGCACAAGCGCATGACGGGTATACCCGTCCTAAGGCAGTCAAGGGGTTAAAATGTGTTCCTACATTGCAGGTGGCCTGTCACGGCAAATAGATTTTGGTCCAGATAATGAACAAATGGACTCAAGAAGGCATCCTTTCATTGGAGATGTTCACCTATCAGAGGGGCCTCACATCACATGTACCAATGTACGTGCAAACTATGAAACAATGAAAATGATGAGTGTCTCTTGTGTGAAATACTTGAAGCACAGGAGAAACAATGTAGGGAGTTTTTCAAATCCCTAAAAATAAAGTTTCTTACTCAAACATATCTTACCACACAACCATCTGAGTCTTCTGACTCAATTCTTTGTCATTTGGGGGGAAGAAAATGTCATGCATTGGTGTAATAATAGCAATAACAACAATTAGAAAACACCCAAAAAACAACAGGACGAAACATCAGCATCAAAGCCAAGTAATTATTCTCATGAAAACTGCACTAAGCAGATAAAACTGGCAGCTAGAAAAAGATTGCAGTCAGGAAGCTTGTCTGACCTGTCTCGAATATCACCAGCCTTCACTCCTAGAGCCAGCTCTTTCATGGCATTGCTCATGTCATCCTGAGCCGTGTAGGCAAAGCACACGTTCAAGATGGCTCTGTAAAATCAAGAAAATCAGCATGTAAATAGATTACCTTCGTCACCCCCACCCCCCTTTCCTTTCCTTTACTCTTTAAACTGCTCTTCTATACTAGAATTTGTTAGAGTAATGTTAAACTGGCAACAGAACCTTCGACAGGTCATCGTGCATGAATTGTCATTGAGAATGTGATCTATGATTCAGACTTCACTGGGGCACAAAACACAAATGACATAATTTTGAACCACTTCAACCGTGTGAGAGCACCATACACTGCCTTTCTTTATTTGGTGTTTAACGTCGTTTTCAACCACAAAGGTTATATCGCGACGAGGGAAAGGGGGGAGATGGGATAGGGGAAAGGGGGGAGATGGAATAGGAGAAAGGGGGGAGATGGGAAAGAGCCACTTGTTAAGTGTTTCTTGTTCACAAAAGCACTAATCAAAAAATTGCTCCAGGGGCTTGCAACGTAGTACAATATATGACCTTACTGGGAGAATGCAAGTTTCCAGTACAAAGGACTAAACATTTCTTACATACTGCTTGACTAAAATCTTTACAAACATTGACTATATTCTATACAAGAAACACTCAGCAAGGGTAAAAGGAGAAACAGAATCCGTTAGTCGCCTCTTACGACATGCGGGGGCAGAGAAATAAGGATGTGGAAAAGAAGACTTTTGGTAAGTGAAATAAAGGTGATGGATCCAGTCAGGTAGAAATAAGACAACAAGAAAAGAATTGGAAAACTGCAGGGAATAGCAGGGAGAGTTTTCTTGGAAGGAAATATAGGTGAAAGGACTGGTAAGGCAGAAATAAGACAAAAGAAGAGAAGTAAAGGGGTGGGGTAGCTCTGTGGAAACACTTCCGCCGCGTGAAGGCGACCCCATGGGAGCACCATACACTGCCTGCTGCGTCAGTTTTCGTACCAAGGACATGACAGTTACAGCCATGAATAATGTTGATGAGTTAACAGTATGCTTGTCTCGTTGCTTTATCGGACTTGCCCACAAACTTAGGCAAAACCCCCAGCAGTAAAATTATGAACAAAAATATGCAACAACACCTCTGAATGGCTGCATTCAGCAACAATATGGCTCTGGCAAGTTTAAATATTTGATCTCACAAACAAGGAGTAGAGTTCCATACTTGTCGTTATGTTTGGAGTAGTTGACAACATCTGCAATCAGCTGCTGAACATCAAGAGGCAGCAAAGATAAGTTGCCAAGGACACGAACGCACACTCCATGCTTCTCTATCATTTCCCTGCAACAACAAAGGAGGAAATTGTCTTCATATCAGTCGTCTGACCTTTTCCTTTAACATTTTGTAATTAGTACTGATTACAGATATGGAGTAAATTCCCTAAGAGTGAAAACACAGCGTAAAATGTAAAACAAGAGAGCAGTGTGATTCTTCAAGTGTAAAAATGTAATTTTAAGTCTACCATTGGTAGCATTGTTTTGAATTTAACAGCACGTTCGCATTAATGGTATCTCGAGCTATAATAAACATTTAGATAACCTTTTTTTTAGACCAATCTTAAACGAAATGATATCTTATTTAGACCAGGAAACGGTATATAAAATACCAGATATATAAAATGATATCTTATTATAACCTTATCTAGACCAATCTTAAACAAAATGATATCTTATTTAGACCAGGAAACAACAGCAGGAACTTAATTACATGTACGCCCGTTAGAGAGTGCCTGTAGTAGCACTTTTTAACATATTTTTTTCTGATCCACATACTTATTGTCACACAGCGTGAGAAGCAGAAATGAGTACCAGGACTGACTGCTTTGAGGGACACTCTTGCATGCTTGTAATTATTTGTTTGAGCATAGTGATTTTTATTTTATTTTGGCGTAAAATCTTAGCTATTGCCCTTACTACGTGTAAAATGCTACTCTAAAAGTTAACATACTTTTCCTGCATAAGGCGAGCAAACTTCTGCCGAGCAATCTCCATCAGACATTGGACTTCTTCCTTGGAACGCTTGAAATTCTCAATGCTGAAGGCGTATACTGTCACTTCACAAATGCCAAGGTCCAAACACCAATCCAAGGTCTGAAAAAAATAATTATCGTTTGATTATATTTTATAAGAAACCCAAATCAGAAGAGGGTCAGCAGACACAGGGGGTAGAAAGCATGCATAACACTACAGTGAAGGAGAGAGCGAGAGAAAATAATGGCAGATACCGTGCTCCTTCCTCTGTAATAACAGGCTGCAACTGCCATGAACACTTGTGGATTTTCCTCACCGTTTGGATGCAGCTGTACTCCGTTTTTCTATTTTTATGTATGCTTGGTATTTTTGTGTGTTTCAATATAACCCACTGTACTCTGACATGGATTACAAGATTTTTTCCGCGCGTACCGAGTATAATGCTCGCACGAAGGTGGATAAGGCATTATCAGGCCTGCACAAAAGTTGACCTTGGAAATCCGAAAAATCTCCACTCTTGACCAACCAGGCTCGGCTAGGATTCAAACACTGAACCTTCTGTATCTGTAGGTTACGTCGCTAGCATCCAGATTGCTGGCTTTGGCGCGACGGGTAGGTGTGCGCAGCGACGTCGCTTATCGGCGGCTGGTAGTCAGCGCCGCCTTGAATGCCTCAATAGAGGCTGAGTGGGCAACTGTGTTGTTCAGGTGATTCCACTCTATTGTGGATCGTGGGAAGAACGACTGCTTGTATTGTTCAGTGTTGCAGCGTGGTACAGCGAAACACCTGTTGTTATTTTTTATGTAATTGTCTATGGGGTTGCTACCAACGTAGTCTGCTGTTTGTCTTCTGGGTCGAATCATGCGGCCAGCACGTTGAGGGGTCAGGAATTTGTCTGGAGGCATTGCCGGCACCAGCCCCTCAACCACCTTGTAGTAGAAAGTCAGGCGGAGGTTTACTCGACGTTCCTGGAGAGTTGGGAGGTTGTGGCGTAGAACAAAAGTTGACCTTGGAGATCCAAAAAATCCCCACCCTTGACCAACCAGAATTCAAACACTGAACTTTCCACATAGGACTAAGACGCCGAGGTCTTATACATTAGAATAGTGTGCCCATCTAATGGGAGACACAAAAAAATGTTAACTCTCAGTTCCATACAGTAGCACCTAACACAAGGTGAATAATATTTCACATTGAGTAAAACAGCAATATTGTGTCGTGATCATCATTGATACCTACTGAGTATTTTGGACCTATTTCCTTCTGTCTTCCTCTCTTTTGGCCTATTTCCTTCTGTCTTCCTCTCTTTTGGCCTTTTTTGAATCAATTTGTATTGCCTTCATTCTTCTTTTGTTCACAACAAAATCAAACAAGAAGGGCAAAGCCCATACAACTCACATGCTTGACCTTGACCTTTACATGACCTTGACCTTCAGCTAAACCTAGCAATGACATCATACACTAAGAACTGCTTTACACATTTTTCCAACCAAAATACATGTGACCTTGACCCAAGGTCATCCAAGGTCATGCAACACAAAGCTGTTAATTCAAGACATAGGAAGTACAATGGTGCTTATTGGCTCTTTCTACCATGATATGGTCACTTTTAGTGGTTCACTACTTTATTTTGGTCACATTTCATAAGGGTCAAAGTGACCTTGACCTTGATCATATGTGACCAAATGTGTCTCATGATGAAAGCATAACATGTGCCCCACATAATTTTAAGTTTGAAACAGTTATCTTCCATAGTTCAGGGTCAAGGTCACTTCAAAATATGTATACAATCCAACTTTGAAGAGCTCCTGTGACCTTGACGCAAGGTAAACCAAACTGGTATCAAAAGTGAAGAAGATCATTGAAAAAGCTCCACCCAAATCCTGTATTCTCGACCCAATTCCTTCAGAGCTATTAAGCGAGTGTCTAGAGGAATTACTCCCTGTCATTACTGATATCATAAATCAATCCCTCACATCCGGTCAAGTACCCCCTTCTTTTAAGCATGCAGTAGTCACTCCCCTCCTGAAAAAAGCTAACCTTGACATCAACACTTTTAAGAACTACCGCCCTGTCTCTAATTTGCCTTTTGTCTCGAAAGTCCTTGAAAAGGTTGTTTTGGCCCAATTGTCAGAGCATCTTGCTAAGACAGGTATGGTTGAACCATTACAGTCCGCCTACCGCGCAGATCACAGCACTGAAACAGCCCTACTTAAGGTAGCGAATGATCTTCTCACTGCCTGTGACAGCGGCTCTGTTTCGCTTCTGGCCCTGTTGGACCTATCCGCAGCGTTCGACACCATCGACCACGATATACTGCTGGCAAGGTTGAACACCACATTCGGCATAACAGGCACGGCTCTGGGGTGGTTCTGCTCCTACCTGACTGGACGCACTCAGGCTGTTGTGATCCAAAATAGGCACTCCGAGGACACCATACTAAAGTATGGAGTCCCACAAGGATCTGTGTTAGGCCCAGTGTTATTCACTATGTACATACAGCCGTTAGGCAAAGTCATAAAGCACCACAATGTCCTGTACCACATGTTCGCAGACGACACTCAACTACAAAAATCCGCACACACCAAACAGTTTACAGAGTTAGTGCAGTCAATAGAATCATGCAGCGATCACATCAAACAGTGGATGACAGTCAACAAGCTCAAGATGAACGATGATAAGACAGAGATCATGCCAGTTGGCAAACAATCAAACTTAAAGCTTCTTTCAGAAACATCCAGTCTTACGCTTTCTGATACCACAGTCACATTCAGCACCAAAGTAAAAAACCTGGGTGTCCACCTTGACAGTAGCCTGTCAATGGACGCCCACATCAACTCACTCTGCAGAACCGCCTTTCTTGAAATGCGGAGGATTAGCCAAATCAGACACCTTCTTTCCCTCGACGCAACCAAGACACTGGTTTCGGCTTTTATTTTGTCGAGACTGGATTACTGCAACTCGCTCCTAGCCGGCCTCCCAGACGCCAAGCTAGACCGCCTACAGCGCATCATGAACAATGCAGCATGTCTTGTGCTGCGCAAGCGCAAGCGCGACCATGTCACCCCTCTCCTCATGACCCTTCACTGGCTACCAATCAAAGCACGCATAACATATAAAATAGCTACCCTGTGTTACCGTAGCCTTCACGACGACTCTGCCCCTTCTTACCTGTCTTCGCTCTTAAAGCCACACGTCCCCACACGCAACCTCAGATCCGCTGACGCAGGGCACCTTGTTGTCCCACGCATCAAACTGAACGCTTTCGGCAAGCGCGCCTTTATCTACACAGCTCCCTCTATTTGGAACTCTCTGCCCATGTCTGTCCGCCTTTCTACCTCTCTCCTTTCCTTCAAGTCCTCTCTAAAAACACACCTCTTCCGGCAATACTTCAACGCCTAGCCTGTTCAGTATCTGCCACATTGAGGAGAGGGGTCACTTGCCATCGTAGCGCGCTGTGGGCCGGCTGGGGACGGGTTGCTGTTTCATGTGCCTGTTTCCTTGTTTATTTCCGTGTTTTTTTTGTTTGTTTTTTCCTTGTACGTGCGCGCGATAGCTGTCGCGGTGTATGAGTGCGACTACACGTGCCTTGGCGTGAGTGTGCGAGGGCTGTATTTTGTATATTGATTATTTGATACATGTATAAATGTGTCTCCAGGAATATGTTTTGTTTTAATCTTGTGTCGATACTATTTAGTTCTGCCTCGTTATTAGCCATTGAGTATAACTGTTTTATCATCATTGCTTTGTTGTTGTTCTTTAGCCATTTACGTTGACTTGTTATACATTGACATTGATAGTTTTATTCTTCTTCGTCGTTCGCTAGTTAGTTTTTATCATAAGAACCTTTTCTAATTCCTATTAACCCGATGTTCTTTAACTATATTTATACATAAATGCATATATTGTAAAGCAGTATGCATTGTTAGAGGATTTTTTAGTAGCAGTGTTTAAATGTCGAAGCTGCTTTTCCCATTTTTACCCAAGAGACCGACTGTATATTGTGTTATTGTATTTGTCAGACTTGATTGTACCAAGTCCCTACACATGTTGTAATGCGCTTAGAGCCAAATATTTTTGTTTTTTGTAAGGGATAGGCGCAATATAAATACACTTTATTATTATTATTATTAAGATGGGGCTTACTTTGCCCTATATATCGTATATAGGTGAGGTATTGAATCTCAAAAACTTCAGAGAAAATGGGAAAAATAGCTGTTTTTTAGACAACATTTATGGCCCCTGCGACCTTGACCTTGAAGCAAGGTCAAGATGCTATGTATGTTTTTTGGGGCCTTGTCATCATACACCATCTTGCCAAATTTGGTACTGATAGACTGAATAGTGTCCAAGAAATATCCAACGTTAAAGTTTTCCAGACGGACGGACGACTCGGGTGAGTACATGTAGACTCACTTTTGCTTCGCATGTGAGTCAAAAAGGAAGTTTCAAAGAGGGGGGTAAATGAACCGACTTCATGAACCGGTAATCTGAGGGATGCAGGAAGCCTTCAATCAGTCCCAAAATGGGGGCTTCACTGCTAAAACGATGAAAGACAATTAAAGAAAGAATACCTCTGCCAATTTGTCAAAGCCCTTGAGATGCCCCTCTGCTCGATCAATGCTCTGCTTGACAGCAAAACGGCGGTTGCCATCCATAATAAAGGCAACATGTTTGGGGACTGGTCCTGTCTTCAGAATCCCCGCACAGAGTTTATGCAGCCATGTTCGCTGCTGGCGCTCGGGGAACCACGACATACTATGCGGAAGAAAATCAACAACTTTGAAATCAAAGCATACAGTGGAACCTCTATTTTAAGACCTCCAAATTTTTTAGAAAATCAGATCTCAAAATGAAGGTAGATTTACAGAAACCATTTTTTTCCCATACAGTACAGGAACTGTTACTCATTATCACAAAGAATGCAAAACTAACTGTGTAACCCCCCCCCCCCCCCCCCCTTTCAAGGCCTGAAAACTAGATGAGAAAATCATGACATAAAAAAGGAAAGTCTCAAAATGGAGGTAATTTACACTAGCTTGCACTTCTAGTTCTACAGAAAACATGAACAGTCTAAACATTTGTCTTATAGTCATATCACCTTTTCTTACCAGGATTATTATTTCATCAGAAAAATAAAGCCATTAAATGATTTCCATACACTTATGTCAATCCATGAAATTAATTCCACAAAAATGTCACTCTGTACTTAAAAGCAGTCAGGTCGTTGACATAAAGTATCTGTCCAAGTAAAAGGGTGCTGGCTCTTATCTCGGGTAAAAGCCTTGAAACATCTGTCTGGTACATGGGCTCTACACGGAAGGTTTAGGTATTTTTAACATTGTGACAGTAACCCAAATGCAATGCAGAGGATTCTCGGCATGTCCTAGGAAAGTACAGATATTTATCTGTTCATGTGATTGTGGGATTTAAAAAAAGGGAGAGACGAAAAAATAAATGTGGAAACTGCAAGACACAATCTGGGTGACCTGAAAGAGCAGACGACACATATTTGTTCACAAGTGCAGATTTAAATTCATGCCTCAGCACAAACGTACTTCACAGAAATAATCTTGCAGTGAATCGTATCTTCATACACCGATTAGACAGTTTCTTTTTCTATAGTGAAGAATAACTGAGACGAGAATGATCAGACCTTTCGTGGTGACGTTTCCCTGTGCGGTTGCACCGTGTTGTTCGCACTTCCTGTGCCACGAACAAGCACACACAGACTGAAGGGGCAATCCCGATGACGTCACATGTAGTTGAAACGAAAAGGTCTGTGAAGCCAACACAAAGTAGTTCGTCTATGAGTGTCATAAAATTCAACATGCTTTGAAGAATTTGTTCTTATTTAGACATGGGTCGCTTTGATTTATGTGAAAGTTCTTTTTGCAATCTATGATGAATACGAATATCGTACAGTTTCCTTGAGGGGCGACAAACACGATATCACTACGCCAAAAATAGTCCTGCTCGGGTAACCTCGAACCTCGTACATGATCAAAAGATGGAGGCGATGATTCTTAACTCGTAAAATTCCTGCTTGTTAATACCGAGTTAGGGATACCAAAGCAAAGAAAATGTCTGTAAATGAACCTACAACCTCTTCTAAATCACCGCTTGGATCAGGTACGACACTTTTCGACGTATAAAGTACGAACATTTCACACAAACGTGACCTACCTCTATCACGAAATTTGGATTTTCTGTTGCAGAGCTGTTGTTCCTGATCGCAAGATTTTTGTCAAATGGTCCCTGTCAACAAGCAGCTAACGTAAGTAAACTTTCATTCGACTTTTTTTGATTGTGTGGTTGATTTGATCTAACAAGGATCTGTTTTCTTTTTCAGGTTCTGGTGCAAGAGCTTCAAAAGCACGAGGTAAGAAGCACATCTTTGTGCCCGCCATATCCCTTCTTTGCTCGACCAAACTTTGTCCGCTTTTTCCGACTGTTTTTGCTCAAATTTACATGATATTTGAACAGATATATGCTTGTATCCATTTTTAAACGAAACTACGATCATTTTGAAAATTTTTGAAAAATTTGTTTTCTGCAGCTTTTTCCAAAAGGATGTGATTGGGAAGGAAATCCACGCACCAGAACTTACGATGAACTGGTAGGTATCAGAAAACAGCAATATGAATGAAAAATAGTGGTAACTTTTGAAAAAATATACCAGGCAAGTATGAAATGAACATTATATTGAACCTGGCACAATAGATAGATTATTATTTGCTTTATCTGAGAGAACAAAGTGTATTTTATTTAATCCACTCAGAGAAAAGTTACAATTATTTAAAATTTCAGTATTCTTATGATGGAGGGACAACATAGTGGAAAGGGTGATGGCTGCAGGCATTTGGAGACCAGCCAACCAAAACTGCCCTTACATGTTTCCTACCTCTGTGACCTTAAACATGGGAAAATGCTCTCTGATTGGCTGCTACTTTTAGTAACCGAAACTAGGTCACGGTAACCAAGGGAGCTAACCACAAAATAATCTTGCCAAGCAGGGAGGCTTCCCCCCAATTGAATATATTTTGTTGTGATAAAATTATTTAGTTGTTTTTTTTATTGAAGATTCTTTTGCTTCACTTTAATTTGTGAATCTTTAATTAATTTGTATTCTTTCCTTTGGTTATTTTATACCAGAGAGTCTTCTGACCTGTTCAGCAACCCTCTGGTACATAGAATCTGAAGCTCATAAAAAATGTGTCTACCAAAAGAAAACAATGATTAAAAGAATTTCCAGGGACACAAAATATACAGGGAATTTCAATATTAACAAGAAAACAACAATAAGAAACCAAAACAACCATGAACACTGTATTCTGTATTCATGTAAACAAGAACTTAAAAGAATAATGTTGCTGGTGTTGTAATCTTGTGTTCACTTAAGTGCAACTAGGAACACATGATTTAGATATATATATTAAATAATCAATATGTGTCAGCAAGGTTTTAAAAGAAAAAGAAGCTAAAAATGTAAAACAGATGGCAGAAAAATGAAGGAATTCAACCCACCTTGCTCTACAACATTAACAATTGTCTGCTGGAAGTGAACAATGATCAACCTACTGTATGATACTTTTAACACTGGTATGCTAGGAGGAACATTATCTGTCGTGATAAGCCTTTTATATAAGTCTAACATACTTTTTTTTTCCCAAAAGGACTGATTGTTTGAACTGTACAAAGGCCAGTAAGGGTGACTTCTAATTCTATAAGACTTAGTGACAAAGCAGAAGTATCCATCATTGTCGGTATGAAACTGCATAACAATTAACACTGACAGAAGCACATGGTTGAAGTCGGCTTAAATAATCATAATTTATATGCAGAGGATTAAACTTGATGGCTATTAAAGTATTAGGCCAACCAAAAAAAATTGTCTGTTTCTGGTAACATGGCTAAAAAAAAATAGGGTAGGTAGGTAGGGATTTTTTTCTTTTCTTTTTTTCCCCAAATGTAGACCAATAAAACTAACTTTAAAAATCGCGCAAAGAGACTGGATTCACTATACATAGAGACAAGACACTCAACACATTTACAAATCTGTGACAAAGACTGAAAGAGTATGACATGTTTTTCTTTGTTTACCTGGTCTGATATTTCCATGATGAAACAGAAAAGAAGACTTGAGACATCTTACATCTTGAGCTTGGACAAATGGGAAAATTTTTTGAGTTTGGAAAAAAAAAGTTTAGGGTCGGCGCCGAAATTTAGGGTCGGTCGGGTGACCAGAAACAGACAATTTTTTTTTTGGCCTTATGCACTGTTGTGTGTTTGTTTTTTGTTTATGTTTGTTTGTTCTTTCTTCATTGTAGATTCAGGCGTAAGAATTGTCCTCTATTTGGGTGCAATCCTCCGTTTACAAACCTTGTGAATACATTTTTGATAAAAAGAATTTTTTAAAAAGTGTTTTTAACATTTATTGTTTATTTTTTTTATTTTCAAGCTGTAAGTGTACTGAATACTCCACATGTGTAAATCCCAGCCTTATTTTGCAATTTAAAAAAAAAAGGGAAAAAATTAAGAATGTTGCTTGTTAGATGTTGCATTTGATTTACACTTACACCACAGAACACTCTCATACTTTTTCGTTTTTTGGGATTATTTTGTATTTTATTCTTATATCTGCATAGGTTCGCATGAACGGTCATGTGGGGCCAGACTACCTTCTTCAGCTATGTCAGCGCCTAGGCCCTCTCCTTGACCAGTTGGTTCCCACGGAAACGCATGGTGTGCGTTCCCTTCTTGGTGCCGGAAAGACGTCTTTACTCAGGACCCCTGAGAGTGAGTAGCCTTAGTATGAGTTGTTAGCTATAAGTATAAAACGAGTGAACACAATCCAGTTTTGTTTTAATTTGTGTGTCATGATGTGCACACTGCCGAGGAAACTGCTCAATTTTGAGGAAACTTGTGGTCATGCATTGTGTTCAGACATTTAAAATACATCGTAAAACATTACACAGCTACACACGCATGGGCTAATAATTAAGAATTGCAATGTTTAACTCACATGGTGTCCTGTCTCATGTCTCCACACTCTGACATACAGGTAAGTGTCACCCAATGAACAGACGTTTTTCATTTCTTTAATTCGTCTATTCGTTACAACCGTTAGTACCCAACATTGGTACTTGATCGTTATGGTGAAATTCTGAAAGAACAAACAAAAACCATACTCAGAACATTTGTGAAACAAAATACTTTTCCAACTCAAGGGAAGTAATCAAAATCACACTCACTAAACCACCTTGAAGTGGAGTACATCAAAAATGAAATGAACAAATATCCAAAAAATAGAACAGTGTACGATTTCCAACAATTGAGAGGTTTTAGGCAGTAACTCTTCTGCAAACTCTTGTTAGAGCGTCTTTGCTATTAAATAAACTTTTCTCAACGAAAAAGAGATCTACAATGATGTCAAACTGCCCACAGTCTGACGTAACCACAACCAAACTGGCACTTCGAGTCACGAAATCTAAATACAAATGAAAGGCATCAAAACCAACCTAAATCAAAGTCTTGGTCATATAAAACCTAGAATATAATAATACTGAGTTGTTATCCTCATATATTTTATAAAGAATAAGATTGCTTACTTGTTGTGTTTTTACGGGTTTTGCCGACAGAGCTAGGAGCTAGCTGCTGCCCGGTTCGGCAGACGACACTTGCGAAAGCGAGGTCAGAACCTTACAATTTGCGGATCGTAGCACAATAGGAATGAAACAAAAGTAAAAATAAATTCTGGTTACAGTACACATGGCAAAATGTTGCAGTGCATGAAAATCATGTTACCAATGCAATGAAGCAATGAAATAAAATAAACAGATAAATAAACAGACTACAAACATGCCAAGGGGCAGAACATTAATATCTAAATTTGAAGAACAGCAACAGGATTTGGTCATCTTGATCCCTGTCAAATATTTTGTTACATTTTTCTGTATTGTTAATTTGTAAAATCTGCTGATAAAACCAGTGGCTGATGTTTCAACCAGTGAGGGTAAATACTTGTAGCAAGGTTTTGTGTGATAAATATTGCTGTCATTTATTTCCAGGTGTGAGAAAGACGATATGGAAGCTGACACATTTGATGGTGGTACAAAATGGTTGTACACGTCTCAGGCCAAAAGACCTTGTTCAGCCTTCCATGGGTTAGTTTTGACAAGCACATATTGTAATGCTTGTGTGGAGATATGCATTGTATTTAGAGCTGTATTTGAATATTTAAATAAAAAGAAAACACACCAGTAACCAGGTTAGGTACGTTTATATCAATAATCAATATTTCGGCACGTTACTGCCTTCTTCGGGATTGTAAGCTTATAGAAAGAATGGAATGACGGCACATTCCGTCATTCATTGTATTTGTATAGTCTGAATGAGCATGTTTTCACAGAATAAAAGGCACCTTGTGTCAAAATATTAAGCTGTTTATATTTTGAAATAACTAAAATCAGAATAATCATAGTGATGATAAATATACATCGAAATACACTATCGTTTTGTCTGACTTTGTTTCTTCTTTTACTTTGGTGGAAAATTAAATTCAAACAGTAGTGTGTGTTGAATTTCTTTTAATAAAATGGTGGAAAAAATCTTACATGGAGCTTTCTGTTACAGTTCAGTGTTTTCACGCGCGGCGGGCTGTGGGCACTGGTATTACGCCAAATCAGATTCCTGCATCAATTTACACCACGGTCAGCATGCATGACCGCAAACTGGGACACTTGTCTGCTGTGTACTGCGTCACATTTGACCGAACTGGGCAGTATATTATTACTGTGAGTGCATCAGTTTTTATGCTTTTGTTTTCTATTATGTTCTTTAAAAAAAAAACCTATTTCTTTGTTTTATTATTATATCTGTTTTGGAGATTTTTAAATCTTATTTTATAATCACAGTTGGTGCCACTTTGAAACTAACGATTCTTCTGTTTGTTTTTGACAGAGGTCACATCTCTGTGTTGAGTGAACTGTACTTTAAACTTTGAATTGAAATTTGGAGAAGTTGCTCAGAATTGATATTATTGAGGATCCATTCTTATTTGTTGACATGCATGAGTAAGTCCAGAGTTAGGGATAAACACCCTAACAATGCATGGCATGTGGCTGGTATCACTAGTGTTAGTAAGTGTTACATGCATGAGTAAGTCCAGAGTTAGGGATAAACACCCTAACAATGCATGGCATGTGGCTGGTATCACTAGTGTTAGTAAGTGTTACATGCATTAACGCCAAAAAAAAAAAAGGTGTGGTTATGGTAACATAGCCCCAAAAAATAGGGTAGGAAGGCAGGCAATCACTTTTTTTTTTAAAACTTTTTTTCTAATGTGTACAAATTAAACCTACTTGACAGGGAAATAAGTGTGCGACTCGGGCGCTTTCGCTTTCATTGCGTTTTCTGCACGCGTTTTCTTTTTTTTTCTCTTTTTTTTGGACAAATGTAATAAAAAGTTATAGGGTCGGCCCCTAAAAATAGGGTAGGTCGGGTTACCGTAACCACACCTATTTTTTTTTTTAGGCCTAACGCCAAAATGTGAACACAGAACAGGAAGGTGACATTCCTGTTATGTTAATAAAGAAGGAAGGCTACCAGTTTGGAGTTAGCTCGCTGCTTTCTAGCTTCTTTCTTTTTGTACTCCAGGACTTTTGTCCCTGTGAATTTATACTTAAATAGCCAATGTTCTTTTTTTGGGGGAGTTGTGAAAGAGTTGCTTTTCCTTGTTTTCTCGGAAACACAATGTCACGTGTAGCTTACCTCAGTGTTTCTTTCTATGGAAAAACACAATGTCACGTGTAGCTTACCTCAGTGTTTCTATGGAAAAACAAAGAAAAAAGAAGGGAACGAAACTCTTCCACAACCCATTACACCCCAACAGTTATTTCCAGCCGGAATTTGTCTACAGTGGAACCCCCCTTTTAAGACAAGACACCCCCCCCCCCCCCCATTTTAAGACCTGATTTTCTGAGATTTATTGAGGTCTTAAAAGGGGGGTTCCACTGTACTGGAAGCTGCACCTTGTATTAACAGGGGGCAGACGATGCACTGGTGAAGATCTGGCACGCTCGCAGCGGTCGTCTCCTGGCGACACTTCGTGGACACGCGTCAGAGATCACAGACATGGCCATCAACTACGAGAACACTCTGCTGGCCACAGGCAGCATAGACAAGTACGTCAGAGTGTGGTGTCTAAAAACAAAGGCTCCCATGTCTGTTCTTCAGGGTCACACCGGGCACATTACCACCGTACAGGTCAGTCATGTTCCATATCCCCCCAAAGCTGTGTATGGTTGCCTGACTGGCAGGGTAAAACGGTCAAACATGTCAAAACCCACTTGTGCAAAAACATGAGTGAACGTAGAAGTTTCAGCCCATGAACGAAGAAGAAGAAGATGTTGGATAGTTTTGTGATGATACTCGTTAGCAAATCAGGAAGATAAGTAGCAAGAGCTTTAGCAGGTAGAAGATGCTGAAGTCTTTATGCCTTGCTTTCTGTTTGTCCTACTATATCGACTGCCAGCGTATTGTAAATACTTGAACGAAATTTTTCAGTTGTGTGAGTAATACTTCACTTAATAAATTTGCGTTTGCTCCTGAAGAAGGCAGTTTGTCGCTGCCGAGATATTGATAAAGAAAGACCTAACCTGGTTACTGCTGTGTCCTCTTCTTGTTTCGATACTTCACTTGTCTTTGTGTTGGCTTTTTCAATCTCTGCAGGACATGTCTGAAAAAGGCGCAGTTTCTGAAAGAACGCGCAGATAACTTTCTGTCTGAAGGTGTTCTTTCTTTATTAAGAATTTTGTTTGTTTTGCATTTCAGTTCAGTCCACAGTGCAAAGGCGACATTCGCATCCTCATGTCTTCGGGGTCTGATGGCTGCGTTTGTTTCTGGTTGTGGAATGCTTCTACAAACACCTTCAAGTAAGGCATGGTGTTCATGTGTACTTGCTGAATGGTCGTGCTGATCCTGAAATTGAACCAACAGTCCGGAATTGATCATAGATTGCATTGACTAGCAATATCTGGTTATTTAACAATAACAGTCTGAAAACGATGGAAATTACATCAAGGACCGGTTGAAATTGCTATGACAGATTATTCCTTCACTGTGTGTTTGATGTCATTTGAGTGGTAAAGTGACAGTGTCAGTGACGGCTTCAGGTTTTGTACTTGTAAAGAAATACTGCAGTCACTATTTGTGTGTGTTCACAATGTTGTCAGCTTTCCATCTGTAGGATCTTGAGTACTACTGTAATTTATCTTCAAAAGGCGTGTGCAGTGAAATCTGTGAACCTTCATTTGAAGACTCCCTCTACATCAAGAAGTGATTTGTTCAGACTTTCTCTTCAGTATCAGTAGATTTACCTCTCACTTTCTTGTGAGACAGGAATATGTCTGATTTTGGGAAGTTGCAAAATAGAAGTACGGTACAGCAGTACCTGCGATGTGTGGACCCTCCCATGAGAGGACACCTCCCTTCAAAGGACACCTTCTCTTGTCCCTACTCTACCAAAGTGTACCTGTCAGGACAGGCCACCTGCAATGTAGGGACACTTATGGCGGGTCCCAAGGGTGTCCTTTCATCACAGGTACCACTGTACCGTTTTTTGCCTGTGTTAAATCACATGCCATTGAGTGTTATGTTTTCTTAAAACCATATTTTCCTTTCTCACAACAGTCCAAAGCCCAAGAAGTTTGTGGAAAGGTCTCACGCAGGGGCACAGATGCTGTGTACATCCTTCAGCCCTGGTGGAATTTTTGTGGCCACAGGGAACTCTGATCACGTCATCCGTGTCTACTTCCTATACGCCTCTGAACCCTGCAAAATTTGTGAGCTGGAGTCACACACAGTAAGTATGAGTATGCTGGTCAGTGTTACTTGCTGATGTTTGATAAGTTAAAAAGTGAACATAATGAATATGGAAATTGGCAAGTGGTTTATGTTTCTCAGATCTTCAAATAGCGGTCTGTCTCGTTAGTTTAAAGGCATACTAACGCACTCCCGTGTTTACAAAGTGTAGTTTGCCCACAATCGATGTCAAACGTACCATAAGACCATATAATGACGATACGTCACCATGCGCGGACCATAATACATGCATTACAGCTTGTTCTAGCCTCTGAAAAAGTGAGGATGTCAACAAAGCCGCGGTGTTCTCTCCCTTGCATCAACGTTACATGTGTTGCCAAATCTATAAATAGGACGATCCAGATCAAAATGAAAATTCAAATATCTCAACATTTAAGGGGTCCTAGACCACAATATTTTGCAGGGAACTTAATTTAGTCTGTCTCCAGCTGTTGGTAAAGCAATTAGCGTGTATAGTCATCGAGTACATATGGCTTTAAGATTCATATCTGCACACAAAATACAAAGTTTTTCTTTCTGTAACAGAACAAAGTGGACAGCATTTGCTACAGCAACTTTACCAACCGCTTTGTGAGCGGCTCGGAAGATGGCACTGCTCGCATTTGGCATTACGAAAGGCAGGAGTGGAGAGCCACAATCCTCAGCATGGCCACAAAACTCAACAGGTTGGTGGAACAGCTGTGCAAGTGATAGAAGATTTATTTCTGGGAGAGTCAGACCAGGGAACCCATACGATTTCGGCGTATTTTGTACGATTGATTGTCTAAAATACGATCAGTACGGTCGGTGGAAAATAAATACGATCAAACATTCATAGACTACTTTTGTTCACAATCGTAACTTACAGGCAAGAGAATCTTCTGCCGTTTGGTGGAAATCCGCCTTTTTGATGAGCCCCAGGGTCATTTCTGAGATCGGTGTAAATCCGTTGAAAAAATTGGGGGGGGGGGGGGTACGGTACTTTCATCCGCGTAACAGCTTCCATCGGCGATAGTTTATTCTCAATTGGTTTATTCTTATTTGGACTGAATGTTGCTTGTACGAAATTTGCCGAGTAGAACCCAAGGATGATAAGAATGCTGTCGGAAACAGCCGAGCAAGTGGTTTTATGCTTGTTCCGGAATTTGCCGAAGATTTCCGAGCGCTTTATTTGTTTTTACGGATCGTGCAGTTTCTAGACCACGCGCCATTTTGGTCACCATGCATCGACAAATTACGAAAAGCGAAAAGGCCCTTGCGGCCGAAATCGACTCAAGTGTGAAAAACAAATGGAATTTTGGTTGGCTTGAGGAGAGAGTGAAGACTTCGATCTGGTTGACGAAAGGCAAAGTCTAAAACGAACACACAGGGGAGCTCTCTGTTAACGATTTTGAACACATTGGTGAAAAATTACTGCAGCTTCAAGTGCACTGTTTTGTAAAGTTAAGGTGTCTCCTGGTGCACGTTTTAGGTGTGGAAAATGCCAAAAACCCTCAGCTTAAGCCTCAGCCTCAGCTACGGTTAAAAAGCTAGTAGCTAATTAAATGATTGCTGTGGCAATGACATGAAATTTTGAAATTAATGGTTGAATGACAAGAAACATACCATTTTAAAGAGATTAACATTCTGAGCACATAGCAATTTGTTTTATTTAAATCGGTGCAGTAGTTGTCGAGATATGGTCATTTTAGTTCGAAATCACTTTGCTTTGAGCGAACCTCTTCAGGCTTTTGATCGGCCGAGTTTCGCATTTTTCGGGTCCAGTTTTGCGCAGCATAATCGTTGGGAATAAGTCATTTCTCGCACGATTCTTTTGATTATTGGCTTAAATGAAACAGAAGTTAATGTTTTATAAACTGCATTTTAACCGTGTTTTCAGACCATATTTTAGTGAAACTCACACGAGTAATATTCACCGACATGCTGACGGAGATGTAGCTTCCGGTGGTTCGCGGTTTTTTTTATGGGAAAGATGTAAGGCTTTCTCTGATTGGTTGCACAATATCACAGCCCTCCAATGAAAATTACGGTATTCCGAGCAGTTTGAAATGAACTGGTTGTCTGCAAAGAGTGACGCGAAAATGGCAGCGAGAGGCAGTGAAGACGAACACGCACTTTCACACTCAAAATATTCCAAAACACATCTTTTATTAATTTCATACAGTAAACTTTGTTTTTGAATCATTTCTTTATTCATTCCTTTTTATTTGATACATAATATGTGACTCACAAACATCAATTATGCCAATTATTTTTCACTCAAAGTGAAAAAAAAGTGCCTTTTCACTGTGTCCTCAGTTGACGCTGGGCGATGTGGCAATGCTACTACAAGTGCAAAACAGGGGTTCCCAGGTCTGGAGAGTATGTTTGTGTAAGAGTAAAGAGAATTAGAGAGCTGGTAAGGGACAATTTCCAAGGTATGTGTACAGTGGAACCCCCCTTTTAAGACCTCCATAAATCTGAAATAATTAGGTCTTAAAAAGGAGCGAGTCTTAAAATAGGGGTACATTTAGAGAGGTTATGGACAGAAAATCTGAAATAGCATGGTCTTGAAATGGGGGAAGTCTTAAATTGGGGGGTCTTAGAGGGGGGGGGGGGGGGGGGTTCCACTGTATTTGGCATAAGTGTTGTGTAAAAGGTGCAGAGGATGGAGTCTTTAGTGTATGCAGACCTGGGAACCCATACGATTTCGCCGTATTTTGTACGCATGATTGTCGAGAATACGATCAGTACGGTCAGTGGAAAAAAATACGACCAGAAACATTCCTAGACTACTTTTCTTCACAAGCCCATCTCGAAGCCGATCCAGTATTTTGACACATGATTACATTTTTGTCAGTAAACATTGAAAAAAAAGCATTTGTTTTAAATGTATAGGTAAAATTAATCAATGGTGTGACGGACGCGTGTGAAGCATGCTTTAATCATGGATGTTCATATGCTGTGTGGAGTACGCTCATTTTTCTGAAAATACACCAAGTTTGTTTGAGAATACTCCAAGTGCAAAACAGGGGTTCCCAGGTCTGTGTATGCGTGATATTCAGGAAACATGGAAGCCAGAGTTGCTGTAGGAAGTCTGCAACAAATCTACATACAACATACTTGAAAGTCTTTGTCTTAGATTAGGTTCTGATTTGTATTTGGTCTCTTCTCACCTTTAGTTTAGCACTGCTTGTGAAAATGTTCACCTCTATAGACCACGAGAAATAACTCACTCCATGTAATGGCCAAACTTCAGCAGTATAATGCGAAGAAGTGTTCCTCATTTGTTTGATGGTATGCAAGTGCTTGTGTTTTTTATAATTCCAAACAGTTCTAAATTCTTTTTCTTGAGGCATCACAGGGGTTGTCAGGTCTGCACAGGGGTCATTACTGTTGACTGGTATTTTCAGTGATGGGACGGAAATCCTGCCAGAAGACAACAGCAAAGTAGGGGACCATCTGCGTGTTACCATGGTGAGCTGGAACCTGGATGACTCACTGGTAGTGACGGCCGTCAGTGACTACACCATCAAAGTGTGGGACTCTCACACAGGCAAGCTTCTGCACATTCTCAAGGTAAGGCAGACCTCTCAGATGGATTTTTTTTTTAGTTTAAACACCGTGTTTGTGTGTGTCTGTGTGTGTGTGCACATATAAATAAATGTGAAAGACTCGAAGGGAGAAAGAGGGAACAAGTTATAAGGAGAAAAAGTACTGGGAACAGATGTACTGGCACATATCTGCATATATATAAAGTTATGTGAAAGACTCAGAGGGTAAAAAAGGGAGCATGTTATAAAGCGAAAAAGTACTTGGAACAGTACCGTTTATCTCCCCCGAAATCGGCGTATGCTGCCTGAATGGCGGGGTAAAAACTGTCTTACACGTAAAAATCAACTCGTGCTAAAACATGAGTGAACGTGGGAGTCTAAGCCCATGAACGAAGAAGAAGAAGTACCGTTCATCATTTGCGTAAGTGTATAACTTCTTCAAATAAACTAAAAACATGGATCTGGGTCTTGTGCATTCCAAGGGCAATGGAAAGCAAGCAGCGTTAACACACTTGCAGAAAGAACACTGGTCTTATTTGTCATGAAGTGGAATGGTCAGATTCATTTTTATGTAACTGGAGCAGAATATTTTCAAAGTGTGATGTGCTGGACCCATTGTACTGTGCAGGCCCATGAAGATGTTGTCTATGTCCTGGACCCGTTGTACTGTGCAGGCCCATGAAGATGTCTATGTCCTGGACCCGTTGTACTTTGCAGGCCCATGAAGATGTCTATGTCCTGGACCCATTGTACTGTGCAGGCCCATGAAGATGATGTCTATGTCCTGGACCCATTGTACTGTGCTGGTCCATGAAGATGATGTCTATGTCCTGGACCCGTTGTACTTTGCAGGCCCATGAAGATGATGTCTATGTCCTGGACCCGTTGTACTTTGCAGGCCCATGAAGATGATGTCTATGTCCTGGACTCCAACCCAGTGGACGCTAAGATCCTGCTGAGCGCAGGCCACGATGGCCATATTATTCTCTGGAACATTTGGACTGGTGTCAAGATCAAAAGCTTCTTTAACAATGTAAGTGTTGCTGATGTCAAGGTGAAAGATGCCTTGCCGTGCTGTTTGGACATCAAGTGTACCCCTCCTCCGCATGGCAATTTTCCTTGTTTTTATAAGGACAGTAACATTTTGAGTCTTAGTCCCTTAAACCACTTTTATTTTCCTGTTAGAATGTAAAGGCAATATATTGTGCTAGCTCATGAGTAGATTCCCTTGAAAGTCTTTCGTCTTGGGTTTTCATCTCTGGACTGAAACTACCGGCAGTGACAGCCTGCATAGTCCAATCAAAATGATGATTTCTGAGATTGTAAAACAGAGGTTGCACTCTACTTATTTATTATTAGTTAACAAGAGTGAATTATCTCTGTACTTCGTTTTTCCTTCCTGTTGTTCTCGTTTTTCTGTAGTTTACGCATACTTGTTTTGATCATATCTGATGCATTGGTGTACCCCTGGCCGGTCGACCGTCCAATAGTTCTGACAAACCAATGTTTTTGTAGCATAGTTTCAATCCAGGTCCAACTGGCCTTATCTCTGAGTCTGGAAACAACACTGCTGTATGTTTTCTTCATGTCTTTTTTTTCTCTCTCCAGATTCAAGGTCAGGGTCATGGTGCAGTGTACGACTGTAAGTTCACACCAGACGGACAGAGTTTCGCTGCCACAGATTCTCACGGTCATCTTCTCTTCTTTGGCTTTGGTGCTAATGAGGAAATCAAAAAGGTAACAAACTCCTCCCTCGTTGTCATCGCACTTCGTTGTAGAATTAAGAATAGAGACAATCCTGTCATGTCAAAAAAAAAGTAGACAAGATTTGATTTTCATTTTGACCACAAAGTGTACAACTGATATGGATTTTTGCACAGCCTGCGTGGGTGAGCTGAAAAATGGGGAAAATAGGACAACATGGTTGCTGAAATCCCAAAACAGACACAGTCAGCATTCCAAAAGAAATATCAGTAATTGAAAAATAGAACATATAATTTTTGAGAAAACAAGACATTCACATGTTAAATGTCTTGTTTTGTCAAAAAATAAATATTTAATAAACCAACCTTTCTTGTTTTTTAATTATGGTTACTGAAAGATTTATTGTAGTTAATCCGTCCTGCAAAGTATTTTGCTGTCATGCTTAGGATTCTTTTACTTCCCAGCTTTCCACTCTATGCTTAGTGATTTTCTAACAACGTTTGTCATCCTGCTTCAGGTGCCGCAAGAAGTATTCTTCCACACAGATTACCGGCCCCTCATCCGCGACGCAAACAACTTTGTGCTCGACGAGCAGACGCAGCAGCCTCCTCACCTCATGCCTCCCCCCTTCCTGGTCAACATCGACGGCAACCCCTATCCCCCCATCTTCCAGAAGCTGGTTCCTGGTCGGGAAAAACTGAAAGAGAATCAGCTTGTGCCTGAGATTGGAATCAATGAAGCTGGTAAGTGCACTGTTTTGTAATGCATGTGCCACTGTTAGTCATACATTCCTGAATGTTTTTGTTTTTTTATGCTTAGTTATGGAGGCCTGAGAGGGCAGTACAGAAGGGCGATGTTGCAGAATATAATTATTACAGAAGCAACCTAAAATTCAAAACATAAACGTGTACTCACCCGAGTCGAAGTTAGTGTAGAATTCCACGATGTAGTTTACAGGAACGGAGGGATATGTGTTCCCACGTAACACGTAGTTTCGGTAAACTACGAGAAGTGGAATACAGTGGTCTATAGACCAAAACATCTTACAAAACTCAACAAGTGAGAAAATTTGAAATTGAGGTCAAGTTGTGAACAATATGAACAAAAGTCTGAGGAAATGAGGTGTTAAAAGTATTACGAATCTGAAAATGGAGGATCCTGAAAAATGACATTGTAAATCTTAAAGAGAGAAAGACTTGAAATAGAGGTCAAGTTGCTGAGAATGTCATGAAAAGGTCTGAGACAATGAGTGAGTACAGTGGAAAGCCTGTCTTACGACCTACAAGTCTGAGAAATTCAGGTCTTAAAAAGGAGGGGGTCTTATAATGGGGTCAATTTGCATAAATTATGAACAGAAAATCGGGGAAAAAAACCAAGGTCTTAAAGGAGGTTCCACTGCATAACGAATTTTAAAATGGAGGGTCCTCAAACAGAAGTTTGACTGTGTTACAGGTGACTCAGAAGTGATCGGCGACCAGGACGCCCTAGAAGCTCAGCGAGAGGCAGCAGCAGCGGCAGAAGCTCTCCACCTCCAACAACACAACCACCTCCCTCCTCCCTCTCCTCACGCAGCAGAAGCCCAACCCACTCCACACTTACACCAAAGTCCAGTGGAGCCCCATCAGCAAGACCACGACTACAGCAGGCATGAGGTCGCTCAGGAAAACGCTCATCTTCGTAACGGTAGAGACGATGAAGGGTACGATGAAGAGACTGATGACGAGGAGACTGAGGATAGTGATAATGATGATGAAGGAGGAGGAAGGCTTGACGACCGAGCACGGCCTAGCATTGACGAGATGATTTTGCGGCTGCAGCAGGAACAGGATGAGCGGATTCTGGCGCAGGGAGGGGAACTGCCGATCGCATCGCCCCCACCACCCCCACCCCCACCCCCTGTCATGCCCGCTCCTGCTGCACCTGCTGCACCTGCTGCTCCTCGTCCTGCTGAGAGACGATCATCAGAAGGTGAGTAGGCTGGGGAATTCGTTTTTTCTTTGCTTTGCTTTTTATATTTAGTCAAGTTTTGACTAAATATTTTAACATCGAGGGGGAATCGAAACGAGGGTCGTGGTGTATGTGCGTCTGTCTCTTGTGTGTGTGTGTGTAGAGCGATTCAGACTAAACTACTGGACCGATCTTTATGAAATTTGACATGAGAGTTCCTGGGTATGAAATCCCCGAACGTTTTTTTCATTTTTTTGATAAATGTCTTTGATGACGTCATATCCGGCTTTTCGTGAAAGTTGAGGCGGCACTGTCACGCCCTCATTTTTCAACCAAATTGGTTGAAATTTTGGTCAAGTAATCTTCGACGAAGCCCGGACTTCGGTATTGCATTTCAGCTTGTTGGCTTAAAAATTAATTAATGACTTTGGTCATGAAAAATCTGAAAATTGTAAAAAAAAATAAAAATTTATAAAACGATCCAATTTTACGTTCATCTTATTCTCCATCATTTTCTGATTCCAAAAACATATAAATATATTATATTCAGATTAAAAACAAGCTCTGAAAATTAAAAATATAAAAATTATTATTAAAATTAAATTTTCCAACACTTTCATCTTATTCCCTGTCGGTTCCTGATTCCAAAAACATATAGATATGATATGTTTGGATTAAAAACACGCTCAGAAAGTTAAAACAAAGAGAGGTACAGAAAAGCGTGCTATCCTTCTTAGCGCAACTACTACCCCGCTCTTCTTGTCAATTTCACTGCCTTTGCCATGAGCGGTGGCCTGACGATGCTACGAGTAAAATGGCATTGCGTTTCATTCTGTGAGTTCGACAGCTACTTGACTAAATATTGTATTTTCGCCTTACGCGACTTGTTCTTGTTCTGGATGGTTTTGGTTTTATAAATCTTTTCAGCCCCATGTGTTCTACTTTTAGATTTCTTGCAGACTTTTGTACACCCACCAGCCCTGCAAAATCTTAGCTTCCGTCTTCAGCTGTAGTGTTCATTAATTTTTGAAACCAATTCACTTGCGTTTTATTTTGTGTCATAGCAGAGACTTATTCTTGTAGAAAAGTATTGGTTTAGAAAGGGACTAGCGTGGTCTTTGCTTAAGGTGTTACGAGTGTGTTCAAGTTGCGGTTCTTGCTAATGTTTATACTCACTGAGTTACTTGCCTTGATTGCGACGGCATATACGCACGGTCCAGTGTGCATTCGACAGGGGGTGCCCAATATGTACTGCTAGAACTAAGATACTTATTGATGTCAACTAGTTTGTTTTTAAATGATTTTTTAGAGATCGCCAAATGGTATTGTGTGAATAACATCATTCGTTCGATTGTACGCACGGCGCCGTGCTTATAGTAGCTCTCATTCCATTCCTTCTTTCCGGTATGGAAACAGACGTGTTTCTGGCGAAAGAATCGGCGTTTTCAACTCGCCATATCTTCATATTCATTCATAGAACAACGAAATATGACTTTCTTGTAAAAATTATCCCGAGCCTTGCGACTCTGGTAGTCATTTTGTTACGCGAAGGGATGAGATTCTTCCGCCAATTGGCGGAATTCCGCCCAAAAGTTCGTTCCCAGGACCATTTTTCTGAATCGTCTAAATCCGTTAAGAAAAAATAGGGGGGGGGGGGGGGGGGGGGTAGAGTAGTTGTTGTGGTTCCATTGGATTCGATCTGTAAAGTCCTACCTACAACCCTAAAGTCGATTTTTCAGATCAAATCTCCGATAAAATAATGACAACATAACCTCCGTATCGAAGGAAGTGGACCTTCGACCCGAATATGATCTTTTCATTTGGGACTAAGTTTCCCTTTCACAGAGTGTCTTCATTCCGAAAATTCATAAACGGGATGATTCAGCTGTCGGCTTTAGCCTGCTTAACAAAGATGGCGTCGGTGAGAACATTGACGGAAAGTGAACATGTTTTGGCGTCGGAGATCGACCAGGGTGTGAAGAATAAGTGGGTTCCGAAATGGCAGGAAGAAATCGTCACGTCTGAACATTGCGGGAGAAAACTGTCGCTCCGACTTGGAGATTCTATTAAAACGTTGACTGTTCCGGGAAAGGCTAGATGCACGTGGTGTAATTTTGATCTCAGCTACAAATCCAAAGGGAAGACCACGCTGAAAGGCCATTTGACAACTAAAGATCATCTAACCCATGCTTGAGTGCCATATGTTAGCTGAAGAAGTACTAATAGTTCAGAGGGAAGTAAACTGCGGCCACAATTGCAGCAGAGATAGAGAGAGAGAGAGAGAGAGAGAGAGAGAGAGACAGAGACAGAGAGAGAGAGAGAGACAGAGAGAGAGAGAGAGAGAGAGAGAGAGAGAGAATGTATTCTTATTGTAAATAGTCAGAAATGTAGTTATTGACTGAACTTATTCTTATCGCTATGAGGGGTTAGTTTGCTTGTGTGTGTGTGTGTGTGTGTGTGTGTGTGTGTGTGTGTGTGTGTGTGAGGTTATTGGAATTGTAAATCGCTTGGAGCTGTAAATCTGGACGCGTTATAGAAAAGTTTAAAAAAAAAAGTGTTTTCATTGTTAGGTGGATTTTATCGTTTTAGTACAAGCAGTGGCTAGATAAGACTCACTAAATGTGTGTGTGCGCTTGAAAGCTCGCACGCGTGTTTGTGTGTGTCCATGTGTGTGTGTGTGTGATTAAAAGTTGACGAGAGCGGGCGGGGGAGCGGGGTGAAGGGGGGGGGGGGTGTGAGGTTGGTGGGTTGGGATTGCACCGGGGCACTAAGGACACTAAGTGTTTGTAGTGTGATTCAGAAAAAAAACTACGGGACAGATCTTTATGAAACTTTGCAAACAAGTTTTCTGACCCCCACCCATTCACCCGGATTCAAACACTTGGGTCAGTGTTCTACCAACTGACCTGCTGGGCTCACAAATGATTTGTTTCTTAATTTTTCTCAGCCAAGATATGGGGGTGGGGTTGGGGCGGGAAACATTATTGAGTAAGAAAAAAGGAAACACTTTTTTTGTTTGTATTGTATCAGTGAACTTTGCTGTGTTAAGTGCCGTATTATGATAAAGTGATACTCTTCATTCATTTATCTACACAAAGTAATGTTTCATTTATCATTTGTAGAGCTAACTTTGTCAGTTAGGATCACGTTAAGAATCACAGTGTTTTTCGCAAAATCGTACTTGACAACCCCCAGTAAAAATTTTTAAAAAAAAAGGTTAATAAGGCAACCACCTTTTTTCTTTGCACAGATGTGTCCATATTGCTCGGAGGAACCTGTGCACAAAATGTGTAATGTATCTGTCGAGCGATTTGAACACACAAGTAACCCCTTAACTGTGTGCAGGTCGAGTTGGCTTGAGGCGTATAGGAGAAATGGAGGGGGTGCGTCAGTCACTAGGCAACATGCAGCAACGTGCCACTTCAAGAGACCTGGCGGCTTGGAAGAAGAGAGTGGTCATACAGCCTGTCAACCTTGCCATGCTCAAGTAAATCTTGCTTTTTTGTTCTCTCTTTCTGTTTTGTGTATCTCTTTCTCTGTCTCTCTCTTTCAGTCTCTTTCTCTTTCTCTTTCTCTTTCTGTCTGTCTCTTTATATCTCTCTGTCTGTCCCTTTATATCTCTCTGTCTGTCCCTTTATATCTCTCTGTCTGTCTCTTTATATCTCTCTGTCTGTCTCTTTATATCTCTCTGTCTGTCTCTTTATATCTCTCTGTCTGTCCCTTTATATCTCTCTGTCTGTCCCTTTATATCTCTCTGTCTGTCTCTTTATATCTCTCTGTCTGTCCCTTTATATCTCTCTGTCTGTCCCTTTATATCTCTCTGTCTGTCCCTTTATATCTCTCTGTCTGTCCCTTTATATCTCTCTGTCTGTCCCTTTATATCTCTCTGTCTGTCTCTTTATATCTCTCTGTCTGTCCCTTTATATCTCTCTGTCTGTCCCTTTATATCTCTCTGTCTGTCTCTTTATATCTCTCTGTCTGTCTCTTTATATCTCTCTGTCTGTCCCTTTATATCTCTCTGTCTGTCCCTTTATATCTCTCTGTCTGTCTCTTTATATCTCTCTGTCTGTCCCTTTATATCTCTCTGTCTGTCCCTTTATATCTCTCTGTCTGTCTCTTTATATCTCTCTGTCTGTCTCTTTATATCTCTCTGTCTGTCCCTTTATATCTCTCTGTCTGTCCCTTTATATCTCTCTGTCTGTCCCTTTATATCTCTCTGTCTGTCCCTTTATATCTCTCTGTCTGTCCCTTTATATCTCTCTGTCTGTCTCTTTATATCTCTCTGTCTGTCCCTTTATATCTCTCTGTCTGTCTCTTTATATCTCTCTGTCTGTCTCTTTATATCTCTCTGTCTGTCTCTTTATATCTCTCTGTCTGTCCCTTTATATCTCTCTGTCTGTCCCTTTATATCTCTCTGTCTGTCCCTTTATATCTCTCTGTCTGTCTCTTTATATCTCTCTGTCTGTCCCTTTATATCTCTCTGTCTGTCCCTTTATATCTCTCTGTCTGTCTCTTTATATCTCTCTGTCTGTCTCTTTATATCTCTCTGTCTGTCCCTTTATATCTCTCTGTCTGTCCCTTTATATCTCTCTGTCTGTCTCTTTATATCTCTCTGTCTGTCCCTTTATATCTCTCTGTCTGTCTCTTTATATCTCTCTGTCTGTCTCTTTATATCTCTCTGTCTGTCTCTTTATATCTCTCTGTCTGTCTCTTTATATCTCTCTGTCTGTCCCTTTATATCTCTCTGTCTGTCCCTTTATATCTCTCTGTCTGTCCCTTTATATCTCTCTGTCTGTCCCTTTATATCTCTCTGTCTGTCTCTTTATATCTCTCTGTCTGTCTCTTTATATCTCTCTGTCTGTCTCTTTATATCTCTCTGTCTGTCTCTTTATATCTCTCTGTCTGTCTCTTTATATCTCTCTGTCTGTCTCTTTATATCTCTCTGTCTGTCTCTTTATATCTCTCTGTCTGTCCCTTTATATCTCTCTGTCTGTCCCTTTATATCTCTCTGTCTGTCTCTTTATATCTCTCTGTCTGTCCCTTTATATCTCTCTGTCTGTCTCTTTATATCTCTCTGTCTGTCCCTTTATATCTCTCTGTCTGTCTCTTTATATCTCTCTGTCTGTCTCTTTATATCTCTCTGTCTGTCCCTTTATATCTCTCTGTCTGTCCCTTTATATCTCTCTGTCTGTCTCTTTATATCTCTCTGTCTGTCCCTTTATATCTCTCTGTCTGTCTCTTTATATCTCTCTGTCTGTCCCTTTATATCTCTCTGTCTGTCCCTTTATATCTCTCTGTCTGTCTCTTTATATCTCTCTGTCTGTCTCTTTATATCTCTCTGTCTGTCCCTTTATATCTCTCTGTCTGTCCCTTTATATCTCTCTGTCTGTCTCTTTATATCTCTCTGTCTGTCCCTTTATATCTCTCTGTCTGTCTCTTTATATCTCTCTGTCTGTCTCTTTATATCTCTCTGTCTGTCTCTTTATATCTCTCTGTCTGTCCCTTTATATCTCTCTGTCTGTCCCTTTATATCTCTCTGTCTGTCCCTTTATATCTCTCTGTCTGTCCCTTTATATCTCTCTGTCTGTCTCTTTATATCTCTCTGTCTGTCCCTTTATATCTCTCTGTCTGTCTCTTTATATCTCTCTGTCTGTCTCTTTATATCTCTCTGTCTGTCCCTTTATATCTCTCTGTCTGTCCCTTTATATCTCTCTGTCTGTCCCTTTATATCTCTCTGTCTGTCCCTTTATATCTCTCTGTCTGTCCCTTTATATCTCTCTGTCTGTCTCTTTATATCTCTCTGTCTGTCTCTTTATATCTCTCTGTCTGTCCCTTTATATCTCTCTGTCTGTCCCTTTATATCTCTCTGTCTGTCTCTTTATATCTCTCTGTCTGTCCCTTTATATCTCTCTGTCTGTCCCTTTATATCTCTCTGTCTGTCTCTTTATATCTCTCTGTCTGTCTCTTTATATCTCTCTGTCTGTCCCTTTATATCTCTCTGTCTGTCCCTTTATATCTCTCTGTCTGTCTCTTTATATCTCTCTGTCTGTCCCTTTATATCTCTCTGTCTGTCCCTTTATATCTCTCTGTCTGTCTCTTTATATCTCTCTGTCTGTCCCTTTATATCTCTCTGTCTGTCTCTTTATATCTCTCTGTCTGTCTCTTTATATCTCTCTGTCTGTCTCTTTATATCTCTCTGTCTGTCCCTTTATATCTCTCTGTCTGTCCCTTTATATCTCTCTGTCTGTCCCTTTATATCTCTCTGTCTGTCTCTTTATATCTCTCTGTCTGTCCCTTTATATCTCTCTGTCTGTCCCTTTATATCTCTCTGTCTGTCTCTTTATATCTCTCTGTCTGTCTCTTTATATCTCTCTGTCTGTCCCTTTATATCTCTCTGTCTGTCCCTTTATATCTCTCTGTCTGTCCCTTTATATCTCTCTGTCTGTCCCTTTATATCTCTCTGTCTGTCTCTTTATATCTCTCTGTCTGTCTCTTTATATCTCTCTGTCTGTCCCTTTATATCTCTCTGTCTGTCCCTTTATATCTCTCTGTCTGTCTCTTTATATCTCTCTGTCTGTCCCTTTATATCTCTCTGTCTGTCTCTTTATATCTCTCTGTCTGTCTCTTTATATCTCTCTGTCTGTCTCTTTATATCTCTCTGTCTGTCCCTTTATATCTCTCTGTCTGTCCCTTTATATCTCTCTGTCTGTCTCTTTATATCTCTCTGTCTGTCCCTTTATATCTCTCTGTCTGTCCCTTTATATCTCTCTGTCTGTCCCTTTATATCTCTCTGTCTGTCTCTTTATATCTCTCTGTCTGTCTCTTTATATCTCTCTGTCTGTCCCTTTATATCTCTCTGTCTGTCCCTTTATATCTCTCTGTCTGTCCCTTTATATCTCTCTGTCTGTCCCTTTATATCTCTCTGTCTGTCTCTTTATATCTCTCTGTCTGTCCCTTTATATCTCTCTGTCTGTCTCTTTATATCTCTCTGTCTGTCCCTTTATATCTCTCTGTCTGTCCCTTTATATCTCTCTGTCTGTCCCTTTATATCTCTCTGTCTGTCTCTTTATATCTCTCTGTCTGTCTCTTTATATCTCTCTGTCTGTCTCTTTATATCTCTCTGTCTGTCCCTTTATATCTCTCTGTCTGTCCCTTTATATCTCTCTGTCTGTCTCTTTATATCTCTCTGTCTGTCCCTTTATATCTCTCTGTCTGTCTCTTTATATCTCTCTGTCTGTCTCTTTATATCTCTCTGTCTGTCCCTTTATATATCTCTGTCTGTCCCTTTATATCTCTCTGTCTGTCCCTTTATATCTCTCTGTCTGTCCCTTTATATCTCTCTGTCTGTCCCTTTATATCTCTCTGTCTGTCTCTTTATATCTCTCTGTCTGTCTCTTTATATCTCTCTGTCTGTCCCTTTATATCTCTCTGTCTGTCCCTTTATATCTCTCTGTCTGTCCCTTTATATCTCTCTGTCTGTCTCTTTATATCTCTCTGTCTGTCTCTTTATATCTCTCTGTCTGTCTCTTTATATCTCTCTGTCTGTCCCTTTATATCTCTCTGTCTGTCTCTTTATATCTCTCTGTCTGTCCCTTTATATCTCTCTGTCTGTCCCTTTATATCTCTCTGTCTGTCTCTTTATATCTCTCTGTCTGTCCCTTTATATCTCTCTGTCTGTCCCTTTATATCTCTCTGTCTGTCCCTTTATATCTCTCTGTCTGTCCCTTTATATCTCTCTGTCTGTCCCTTTATATCTCTCTGTCTGTCCCTTTATATCTCTCTGTCTGTCCCTTTATATCTCTCTGTCTGTCCCTTTATATCTCTCTGTCTGTCCCTTTATATCTCTCTGTCTGTCTCTTTATATCTCTCTGTCTGTCCCTTTATATCTCTCTGTCTGTCCCTTTATATCTCTCTGTCTGTCTCTTTATATCTCTCTGTCTGTCTCTTTATATCTCTCTGTCTGTCCCTTTATATCTCTCTGTCTGTCTCTTTATATCTCTCTGTCTGTCTCTTTATATCTCTCTGTCTGTCTCTTTATATCTCTCTGTCTGTCTCTTTATATCTCTCTGTCTGTCTCTTTATATCTCTCTGTCTGTCCCTTTATATCTCTCTGTCTGTCCCTTTATATCTCTCTGTCTGTCCCTTTATATCTCTCTGTCTGTCTCTTTATATCTCTCTGTCTGTCCCTTTATATCTCTCTGTCTGTCCCTTTATATCTCTCTGTCTGTCTCTTTATATCTCTCTGTCTGTCCCTTTATATCTCTCTGTCTGTCCCTTTATATCTCTCTGTCTGTCTCTTTATATCTCTCTGTCTGTCTCTTTATATCTCTCTGTCTGTCCCTTTATATCTCTCTGTCTGTCTCTTTATATCTCTCTGTCTGTCTCTTTATATCTCTCTGTCTGTCCCTTTATATCTCTCTGTCTGTCTCTTTATATCTCTCTGTCTGTCCCTTTATATCTCTCTGTCTGTCCCTTTATATCTCTCTGTCTGTCCCTTTATATCTCTCTGTCTGTCCCTTTATATCTCTCTGTCTGTCTCTTTATATCTCTCTGTCTGTCCCTTTATATCTCTCTGTCTGTCCCTTTATATCTCTCTGTCTGTCTCTTTATATCTCTCTGTCTGTCTCTTTATATCTCTCTGTCTGTCCCTTTATATCTCTCTGTCTGTCCCTTTATATCTCTCTGTCTGTCTCTTTATATCTCTCTGTCTGTCCCTTTATATCTCTCTGTCTGTCCCTTTATATCTCTCTGTCTGTCTCTTTATATCTCTCTGTCTGTCCCTCTTTATATCTCTCTGTCTGTCTCTTTATATCTCTCTGTCTGTCCCTTTATATCTCTCTGTCTGTCTCTTTATATCTCTCTGTCTGTCCCTTTATATCTCTCTGTCTGTCTCTTTATATCTCTCTGTCTGTCCCTTTATATCTCTCTGTCTGTCTCTTTATATCTCTCTGTCTGTCCCTTTATATCTCTCTGTCTGTCTCTTTATATCTCTCTGTCTGTCTCTTTATATCTCTCTGTCTGTCTCTTTATATCTCTCTGTCTGTCTCTTTATATCTCTCTGTCTGTCTCTTTATATCTCTCTGTCTGTCCCTTTATATCTCTCTGTCTGTCCCTTTATATCTCTCTGTCTGTCCCTTTATATCTCTCTGTCTGTCTCTTTATATCTCTCTGTCTGTCTCTTTATATCTCTCTGTCTGTCTCTTTATATCTCTCTGTCTGTCCCTTTATATCTCTCTGTCTGTCTCTTTATATCTCTCTGTCTGTCCCTTTATATCTCTCTGTCTGTCCCTTTATATCTCTCTGTCTGTCTCTTTATATCTCTCTGTCTGTCCCTTTATATCTCTCTGTCTGTCTCTTTATATCTCTCTGTCTGTCTCTTTATATCTCTCTGTCTGTCCCTTTATATCTCTCTGTCTGTCCCTTTATATCTCTCTGTCTGTCCCTTTATATCTCTCTGTCTGTCCCTTTATATCTCTCTGTCTGTCTCTTTATATCTCTCTGTCTGTCCCTTTATATCTCTCTGTCTGTCTCTTTATATCTCTCTGTCTGTCCCTTTATATCTCTCTGTCTGTCCCTTTATATCTCTCTGTCTGTCTCTTTATATCTCTCTGTCTGTCTCTTTATATCTCTCTGTCTGTCCCTTTATATCTCTCTGTCTGTCTCTTTATATCTCTCTGTCTGTCCCTTTATATCTCTCTGTCTGTCTCTTTATATCTCTCTGTCTGTCCCTTTATATCTCTCTGTCTGTCTCTTTATATCTCTCTGTCTGTCTCTTTATATCTCTCTGTCTGTCCCTTTATATCTCTCTGTCTGTCCCTTTATATCTCTCTGTCTGTCTCTTTATATCTCTCTGTCTGTCTCTTTATATCTCTCTGTCTGTCCCTTTATATCTCTCTGTCTGTCCCTTTATATCTCTCTGTCTGTCCCTTTATATCTCTCTGTCTGTCTCTTTATATCTCTCTGTCTGTCCCTTTATATCTCTCTGTCTGTCCCTTTATATCTCTCTGTCTGTCTCTTTATATCTCTCTGTCTGTCTCTTTATATCTCTCTGTCTGTCTCTTTATATCTCTCTGTCTGTCTCTTTATATCTCTCTGTCTGTCCCTTTATATCTCTCTGTCTGTCTCTTTATATCTCTCTGTCTGTCCCTTTATATCTCTCTGTCTGTCCCTTTATATCTCTCTGTCTGTCTCTTTATATCTCTCTGTCTGTCTCTTTATATCTCTCTGTCTGTCTCTTTATATCTCTCTGTCTGTCCCTTTATATCTCTCTGTCTGTCCCTTTATATCTCTCTGTCTGTCCCTTTATATCTCTCTGTCTGTCTCTTTATATCTCTCTGTCTGTCCCTTTATATCTCTCTGTCTGTCTCTTTATATCTCTCTGTCTGTCTCTTTATATCTCTCTGTCTGTCTCTTTATATCTCTCTGTCTGTCCCTTTATATCTCTCTGTCTGTCCCTTTATATCTCTCTGTCTGTCCCTTTATATCTCTCTGTCTGTCTCTTTATATCTCTCTGTCTGTCTCTTTATATCTCTCTGTCTGTCTCTTTATATCTCTCTGTCTGTCTCTTTATATCTCTCTGTCTGTCCCTTTATATCTCTCTGTCTGTCTCTTTATATCTCTCTGTCTGTCTCTTTATATCTCTCTGTCTGTCCCTTTATATCTCTCTGTCTGTCCCTTTATATCTCTCTGTCTGTCTCTTTATATCTCTCTGTCTGTCCCTTTATATCTCTCTGTCTGTCTCTTTATATCTCTCTGTCTGTCCCTTTATATCTCTCTGTCTGTCTCTTTATATCTCTCTGTCTGTCCCTTTATATCTCTCTGTCTGTCCCTTTATATCTCTCTGTCTGTCCCTTTATATCTCTCTGTCTGTCTCTTTATATCTCTCTGTCTGTCTCTTTATATCTCTCTGTCTGTCCCTTTATATCTCTCTGTCTGTCTCTTTATATCTCTCTGTCTGTCTCTTTATATCTCTCTGTCTGTCCCTTTATATCTCTCTGTCTGTCTCTTTATATCTCTCTGTCTGTCCCTTTATATCTCTCTGTCTGTCTCTTTATATCTCTCTGTCTGTCTCTTTATATCTCTCTGTCTGTCTCTTTATATCTCTCTGTCTGTCCCTTTATATCTCTCTGTCTGTCTCTTTATATCTCTCTGTCTGTCCCTTTATATCTCTCTGTCTGTCCCTTTATATCTCTCTGTCTGTCCCTTTATATCTCTCTGTCTGTCCCTTTATATCTCTCTGTCTGTCTCTTTATATCTCTCTGTCTGTCTCTTTATATCTCTCTGTCTGTCCCTTTATATCTCTCTGTCTGTCCCTTTATATCTCTCTGTCTGTCCCTTTATATCTCTCTGTCTGTCTCTTTATATCTCTCTGTCTGTCCCTTTATATCTCTCTGTCTGTCCCTTTATATCTCTCTGTCTGTCCCTTTATATCTCTCTGTCTGTCTCTTTATATCTCTCTGTCTGTCTCTTTATATCTCTCTGTCTGTCTCTTTATATCTCTCTGTCTGTCCCTTTATATCTCTCTGTCTGTCTCTTTATATCTCTCTGTCTGTCCCTTTATATCTCTCTGTCTGTCCCTTTATATCTCTCTGTCTGTCTCTTTATATCTCTCTGTCTGTCTCTTTATATCTCTCTGTCTGTCTCTTTATATCTCTCTGTCTGTCCCTTTATATCTCTCTGTCTGTCCCTTTATATCTCTCTGTCTGTCCCTTTATATCTCTCTGTCTGTCTCTTTATATCTCTCTGTCTGTCCCTTTATATCTCTCTGTCTGTCTCTTTATATCTCTCTGTCTGTCTCTTTATATCTCTCTGTCTGTCTCTTTATATCTCTCTGTCTGTCCCTTTATATCTCTCTGTCTGTCCCTTTATATCTCTCTGTCTGTCCCTTTATATCTCTCTGTCTGTCTCTTTATATCTCTCTGTCTGTCTCTTTATATCTCTCTGTCTGTCTCTTTATATCTCTCTGTCTGTCCCTTTATATCTCTCTGTCTGTCTCTTTATATCTCTCTGTCTGTCCATCTCTCTCTCTTTCTCTCTCTCTTAACATCTCTCTCTCTCTCTCTCTCTCTCTCTCTCTCTCTCTCTCTCTCTCTCTCTCTCTCTCTCTCTCTCTCTCTCTCTCTCTCTCTCTCTCTCTCGCACACTTGATTCGCTTGTTGATCTTTCATGCTGTTCCTTTGCTATATCCCACTGTTTGATTGGCCGTAAAGCGGAAGGATGACACTCTCTTGTGCCCTTCAAGCAGTGGCAGTTGAATGGACAGTAATGAAAATGTACACTGTCGGCATCATGTGTGTGAATTCAGAATTACATCAAGGTTCACAGCCCGTTGCTGCTGGATTAGTTAATTTATTCTTTGACAGTTTGTTATTGAGTCACTTGAGAAAAAGTGACTCTATGTAATCGGTCAGTGTTAGTCTGTCCGGCCGGCCAGGCCGGCCGTCCGTAGACACCACCTTAACGTTGGACTTTTCTCGGAAACTATCAAAGCGATCGGGCTCATATTTTGTTTAGTCGTGACCTCCAATGACCTCTACACTTTAACGATGGTTTCGTTGACCTTTGACCTTTTTCAAGGTCACAGGTCAGCGTCAAAGGAAAAATTAGACATTTTATATCTTTGACAAAGTTCATCGGATGTGATTGAAACTTTGTAGGATTATTCTTTACATCAAAGTATTTACATCTGTAGCCTTTTACGAACGTTATCAGAAAAACAAGGGAGATAACTAGCCTTTTCTGTTCGGCAACACACAACTTAACGTTGGGCTTTTCTCGGAAACTATAAAAGTGACCGGGCTCAAATTTTATGTGAACGTGACTCATTGTGTTGTGAATAGCAATTTCTTCCTGTCCATCTGATGCCTCATATAATATTCAGAACTGCGAAAGTGACTCGATCGAGCGTTTGCTCTTCTTGTTTTCATCTTTCTCTCAGATCTTTCTTGTCTTCTCGATCCCTTCCTCAGAAAATGACAATCTGTTCAAGGCATCCCTACTGCACAGTTTCTTGCATTTCATACATTTTTCATTGCAATTTTGTTTCCATATTTTCACTGCTTCACCTGATTGTCCTTTCCGTATGGTATGCCTTTGTTTCATAAATCTCTGAGTTGTCATAATCTTCTGTAAAGGCTGTCATCAATTGAACATGAAGTCGTCTTTGCAAAGACTTCTCAAAGTCTTTTTATCAAAATGTAGTTGAATAAAGGTTAAGATTTGTGCAGCAAGCTTTGTGAAGTAGACTTTGTGAAGTAGACTTTGCGAAGTAGACTTTGCGAAGTAGACTTTGTGAAGTAGACTTTGTGAAGTAGACTTTGTGAAGTAGACTTTGTGCAGTAGACTTTGTGAAGTAGACTGTGTGAAGTGAACTTTGTGAAGTAGACTTTGTGAAGTAGACTTTGTGAAGTAGACTTTGTGAAGTAGACTTTGTGAAGTAGACTTTGCGAAGTAGACTTTGCGAAGTAGACTTTGTGAAGTAGACTTTGCGAAGTAGACTTTGTGAAGTAGACTTTGTGAAGTAGACTTTGTGAAGTAGACTTTGCGAAGTCGACTTTACCCAATTAATTTGAGGCTTTGATTTTGGGCTCAATTAAGAACCGCCTTAAAAACAAAACAAGTCGCGTAAGGCGAAAATACAATATTTAGTCAAGTAGCTGTCGAACTCACAGAATGAAACTGAACGCAATGCCATTTTTCAGCAAGACCGTATACTCGTAGCATCGTTAGTCCACCGCTCATGGCAAAGGCAGTGAAATTGACAAGAAGAGCGGGGTAGTAGTTGCGCTAAGAAGGATAGCACGCTTTTCTGTCCCTCTCTTTGTTTTAACTTTCTGAGCGTGTTTTTAAGCCAAACATATCATATCTATATGTTTTTGGAATCAGGAACCGACAAGGAATAAGATGAAAGTGTTTTTAAATTGATTTGGACAATTTAATTTTGATAATAATTTTTATATATTTAATTTTCAGAGCTTGGTTTTAATCCGAATATAACATATTTATATGTTTTTGGAATCAGCAAATGATGGAGAATAAGATAAACGTAAATTTGGATCGTTTGATAAATTTTTATTTTTTTTTACAATTTTCAGATTTTTAATGAACAAAGTCATTAATTAATTTTTAAGCCACCAAGCTGAAATGCAATACCGAACCCCGGGCTTCGTCGAAGGCTACTTGACCAAAATTTCAACCAATTTGGTTAAAAAATCAGGGCGTGACAGTGCCGCCTCAACTTTCACGAAAAGCCGGATATGACGTCATCAAAGACATTTATCAAAAAAATGAAAAAAACGTATGGAGATATCAATCCCAGGAACTCTCATGTAAAATTTCATAAATATCCGTCCAGTAGTTTGGTCTGAATCGCTCTACACGCACGCACGCTCACACACACACGCACACACACACACACACACACATACATACACACACACATACACCACGACCCTCGTTTCGATTCCCCCTCGATGTTAAAATATTTAGTCAAAACTTGACTAAATATAAAAAGGTCTCAAATTCACACATCCAACTCCCTGTGTATCCATAGAACTTCAGAGAGGAAGAGACTGGCCTTTGCTGACGATGAAATCAACAAGTACCTGATGGAGAGGAAGAAGAAGCAGGCTGTGCCCAACACCCCGTCCACACTGTTCGGCAACATGTCGCGATTCAAGCAGCAACAGCCCACCAAGGCGGAGGAAAAGAAGAAGAAATCACAACACGAGGAGACTGCCAGGAACCGCCTGACCACGCGGGCCCTGTACGACACGGAGGAGGAGGAGGAGGAGGAGGTGGAGACAGAACATTCTGATCGAGACAGGTGAGCATTTTTGTTGTTGTTGTTTTTTTGTGTTTTTTTTAGATACAAATGTCAAATTTATTCATAAATCATGCTTTAAACTTTTTTTTCTATTTTTTCTATTTTTTCGACCTCAGTTGCATGCAGGCTGCTTCAACCCTTCCTTGTTTTCTTCTCTCTTTTTTCTTTCCTTTCCTTTTTTGGCTCACGTAAGTGTAGCCTATGCGATGATAAACTTTGTCTGTCTGTGCGTGCGTGTGTGTGTGTGTGTGTGTGTGTGTGATAGAAACTTTAACATTTCCGAGTCTATGGATTACGTCAGTCTCAGTCAAAAGTGTTTGACGTGTGTGATAGAAACTATTTGAAGACGTCACATTATGACGTAAGAGGGTTAGACGTCACGCAAAGGAATTACTGAAAGTCTCGGTCATTGTTATTGTGAGCGGGCCGAGACTACTTGGCAGATCCAGGGTCTCGCTTTCTTGCACAGTTTCACCTAGATGCTTAGTGTGTGTGTGTGTGTGTGTGTGTGTGTGTGTGTGTGTGTGTGTGTGTGTGTGTGTGTGTGTGTGTGTGTGTGTGTGTGTGTGTGTGTGTGTGTGTGTGTGTGTGTGTGTGTGTGTGTGTGTGTGTGTGTGTGTGTGTGTGTGTGTGTGTGTGTGTGTGTGTGTGTGTGTGTGTGTGTGTGTGTGTGTGTGTGTGTGTGTGTGTGTGTGTGTGTGTGTGTGTGTGTGTGTGTGTGTGTGTGTGTGTGTGTGTGTGTGTGTGTGTGTGTGTGTGTGTGTGTGTGTGTGTGTGTGTGTGTGTGTGTGTGTGTGTGTGTGTGTGTGTGTGTGTGTGTGTGTGTGTGTGTGTGTGTGTGTGTGTGTGTGTGTGTGTGTGTGTGTGTGTGTGTGTGTGTGTGTGTGTGTGTGTGTGTGTGTGTGTGTGTGTGTGTGTGTGTGTGTGTGTGTGTGTGTGTGTGTGTGTGTGTGTGTGTGTGTGTGTGTGTGTGTGTGTGTGTGGGTGTGTGTGTGTGTTTGTACGTGTGTGTGTGTATGGGTGTGTGTGTGTGTGTGTGTGTGTGTGTGTGTGTGTGTGTGTGTGTGCGTTTGAACTGCTCTCATAGTGAGGTCTTAGGTGGTCTTCACACCTACAAACTGAGGTCCTACATAAGTCCTCACACGGTCTGAGGTCTTACAGTAAGTTGACTTTTTTGACGGAAAGAATGTCATAACCATGTTCAAAATGACATTCTTTCCGTCCTCTATAGGCGACGAAATAGGTCAAATTTTGTGCCTTTTTCCCGTTAAGTTGACTTTTTTGACGGAAAGAATGTCAAAACCATGTTCAAAATGAGATTCTTTCCGTCCTCTATAGGCGACGAAATAGGTCAAAGTTTGTGCCTTTTTTAGTGAAAATTCTTCGATGCCGGAGCGGGTACTGCACCCAGTGCCGTTGTAGTGCAAGTGCACTAGAAAGGCACTGCATCCAGTGCCGTTGTAGTGCAAGTGCACTATCCGTGTGTGTATTAGCAAGTCCTCACTATGAGAGCAGTCCAAACGTGTGTGTGTGTGTGTGTGTGTGTGTGTGTGTGTGTGTGTGTGTGTGTGTGTGTGTGTGTGTGTGTGTGTGTGTGTGTGTGTGTGTGTGTGTGTGTGTGTGTGTGTGTGTGTGTGTGTGTGTGTGTGTGTGTGTGTGTGTGTGTGTGTGTGTGTGTGTGTGTGTGTGTGTGTGTGTGTGTGTGTGTGTGTGTGTGTGTGTGTGTGTGTGTGTGTGTGTGTGTGTGTGTGTGTGTGTGTGTGTGTGTGTGTGTGTGTGTGTGTGTGTGTGTGTGTGTGTGTGTGTGTGTGTGTGTGTGTGTGTGTGTGTGTGTGTGTGTGTGTGTGTGTGTGTGTGTGTGTGTGTGTGTGTGTGTGTGTGTGTGTGTGTGTGTGTGTGTGTGTGTGTGTGTGTGTGTGTGTGTGTGTGTGTGTGTGTGTGTGTGTGTGTGTGTGTGTGTGTGTGTGTGTGTGTGTGTGTGTGTGTGTGTGTGTGTGTGTGTGTGTGTGTGTGTGTGTGTGTGTGTGTGTGTGTGTGTGTGTGTGTGTGTGTGTGTGTGTGTGTGTGTGTGTGTGTGTGTGTGTGTGTGTGTGTGTGTGTGTGTGTGTGTGTGTGTGTGTGTGTGTGTGTGATTGAGTTTGTGTTACTGTTTGTCGATTTCTTACGTGGGCCTTGAAGGCTTCGCCTCTTGTTTTCTTTTTTTTTCTTCTGGTAAATAGGCGGTGAGCATCCTTCTTCATTGGTCTTTTTTCTTCTTTTTAACTCCAACATAGAGGTATATTACACTCACGAGACATGGACATTTTCTCTTTACAATGGAAATATTCCTTATATTTACAAATCAAATTTTCTACTTAATATTTGAAACTCAAAAATTACAAACAGTGATCCCCGACAAGTTGTCTTTCTAAAAATACTAACACAGGTGAGCGTTTGCACAGTTGGTTTTATCTCGGTAAGAAGAAGATGAAGGTAAGAAGGGTAGTGCAGACAGGCTTCCTTGCCTGGTTCAAACAGCAATCTTGTTCTCTAGTAATGTCTAGTATTTTAGGAGCTAGGAAATGAAAATACAGGAAACATAATCCTTGGCCTGCTGGTTGATTTTTAATTTGACAGATTTTACAGATTTATTTTCTAAAACGCAAGTTACTTCAATGTTGTAAAGCCCAGTTTGACTGTACATGATGTTTTACATGATGTAGTGTTTCTACACTGGAACGAACACAGACACCCCCTGAAAATCAAACTCGCAAACGCAAGGTTCCTAGGTTAAAATTAACAACGAATCAGAACAGCTAAAACAGAACAAGTTTTGCATGTCAGTGGAAAGAACAATCAAATTTGTATCCAAAACAGTTCTGTTCCCCTATCGTGTCTAAAAGATCTGCATTCAAACGCATCTGCGACGGGCGCTGTGGCGGGGTGGTAAGACGTCGGCCTCGTAATCGGAAGGTCGAGGGTTCGAATCCCGGCCGCGGCCGCCTGGTGGGTTAAGAGTGGAGATTTTTCCGATCTCCCAGGTCAACTTGTGTGCAGACCTGCTAGTGACTTATCCCCCTTCGTGTGTACACGCAACCACAAGACCAAGTGCGCACGGAAAAGATCCTGTAGAGTTCGGTGGGTTATGGAAACACGAAAATACCCAGCATGCTTCCTCCGAAAGCGGCGTGTGGCTGCCTAAATGGCGGGGTAAAAACGGTCATACACGTAAAATTCCACTCGTGTAAAAACACGAGTGTACATGGGAGTTTCAGCCCACGAACGCAGAAGAAGAAGAAACGCATCTGCCTAGTTTTTCATGACTTGTATAACAGGTTAACCTTATGTTTGGCTGACACAGTCTTTCATTTAAGTGATTAGCTTGTTTGTTTTGATATAACATAGGTTGCAGACTCTGTCCCTCTAAATGTTCGTTTCTGACATTCTGTTGTGTCTTCAGTGCTGTTGAGGTGTATCCTTTTTTCTTGGTGATAAAGAAGGGTCTCCACAAAATGTTAATGGAATTCTTTTTTTCCCAGTGATGACAGTTCGTACTCAGACTGGACCTGTGAAGGAAGCAGCAACCTACAGCCGCCCAAGCGTCGTTCTGCACGCAAACCCAAGCGACGGCAAGTTTCCTCTTCTGATGATGAGGATGAAGAAGACGAAGAAATTGTGGTTGAGACTGACGACGATGAAGATGAAGACGATAATGTGGGAGACGAGGATGATGATGATGAAGAGTACAAAGCGTACATCAAGAAGCCCAAGAAGACCTCGGAGAAGCCTGAAGAACCCCAGGCTGTGAAAACCCTGGTGAAGAAAAAATTGCCTGCTGCTCCAAAGACAGGCAAAACAAAGAAACCCTCAAAGGTGAGTTTTAATAGACCCTATCGGTATTCCAAGCTCTCGTAATCTCTCGCAAGCTTCAGAGCATAGCAAAGCATGCGGTACAGCGATCTCGTGCGAGCTGCACAAGCGAAGGTTCGAAGTTCTCGCGATGTTCAAAGCATAACAAAGAGCGTGTCTCGCGAGAGCTGCTCAGATACCGAAAAGGTCTATTGATTTGGGTTTGGTACAGTGCTATCTGTAATGTATGGTCCCTCTGTTGAGAGGACGCCTCACATTAAAGGACACCTCTCTTAGTCCTTGAGTCTATCGTCTCAACCAAAATATACCTTCCATGACAGGCCACCTGTAATGTAGGGACTCATTTGGCTTGTCCCAAGGGTGTCCTTTCATCACAGGTACCACTGTACAGTGCTGCCTGTACTGTATAGCCCCTTAAAATGAGAGAATACCTCTCAGTAGCATATTTGCTACAGTGGTATCTGTAATATAAATGCTCTACAAAGAGAGGACACCTCTCAGTAAAGGACAGTTCTTGTTCTGCATTAGTTATTAGTATACCAGTCACGGTAAACTGCAGTATACCAGTCACGGTAAACTGCAGTATACCAGTCATGAGAGAACACCTGCAATCTACAAACTGTTTTATAAAGCAACCTTCCACTTCTTCTTCTTGTCTGTTGCTGTCTGTGTCTTCTAGAATGTCTGTTCTGAGGATTAGGGATTGTCAATGCAATAATAGATCTTTGGTTTGCTTCAATAATGTTCCAGAGATGTTCAAAACACCAATGAAAAGCTAGTGTGGTACTTTAACTGTTTGATGCCTTGATTTTTTAAAGGCACACTGTTCTTGAGTTATGATGTTACCTGGTTTTGCTTAATGCATAGGTGATAAAACGTCTTCACACACAAAAATCCAAATGCTCTTCTTCTTTGCAGAGAAAATCAGCAATTAACAGGAACAACCTGCCGGAGATCACAGAACTGAAAGAAGAATTCAGGCCTCCAGAATGGCTGACAGGAACAATTCCTCGCAAGACGCCGTACGTTCCGCAGATGGGTGATGAGGTGATGTACTTCCGTCAGGGCCATGAGCTGTACCTGCAGGCAGTGGAGAAACACAAGTCGTACGAAATCAGCTCCAACGTCTGCCTGCCTTGGCAGAAAAACCCACACCTCAGGGTAAGAGTGCTCATCCCCTTAGCTTCACGCTTGCACAGAGATACACACATACACACACACACACATACACACACATATATGCATACATGCATAAACACACACGCATTACAACACACACAGGTATTTTAGTGCTTTTCTGTGTAAAGCTTATGAAACATACATTTTAATTCCAGGGAGGGTTGGACCATTTTACCTTGTCATCATAACAAAATATTTAATCTGCATGTAATTTTTTTAGTGTTATTTCTCACACACCTGTCTTCTGTCACCAAACCTTGATCCATGTTTAGTTTATCACTGTGTGACTGACCATCTTGCCAGGCATTGGAGCGCATATTTGTCTGTCTGTCCACTGGGAACTGGGAAGATGTACTTGTGGATGTCTTGTTTTGTCAAAAATGAAACGTTCCAATAACTTGCAATTTTATATATCTTTTATCAATCTCTAAATTTAACGTTCCAATAACTTACTTTTTTTTAAAATTTTTTTATTTGATCAATCTCTCTTTAGGAAATGGAGTTGGTGAAGATTGTGGGTATCCGCTACGAGGTGAAACCACCACGACTCTGCAGTCTCAAGCTGGCCTATTACAGCGACCAGGGAAAAATGTCTGGAGGTAACTTCACAATCAGGTTGGTTTATAATCACAGTATTTTATTTTACAGTGATAATCTTCTGTCTTTGCATAAGCAAAAAGAGTTTGGATGTGAATTATTAACTCACAGAGTTCACGTTGGTCAGTAATTTCCAGGATTTTACCGCTTAAAATAGGAAAACACCGGAAGCAAAATCAACAACCAGTAAAACCTATCGAGTGTTATTTTATTTGATGTTTATTTCTGTCATTCCAGATACCACGACATGCCGGATGTGATAGACTTCTTGGTGCTGAAGCAACACTTTGAAATTGCATACGAGCGTCACTGGAAACCAGGTAGGCATTGTTCATATTTGATCTCTTTTACATTCTTTCTTGTATCCATGAGCAGACGGGCGCAATGGTGTGGTGGTAAGACGCCGGCCTTCAAAGCGAAAGGTCATGGGTTCGAACCCCGGCCGCGCCTGGAGGGTTAAGGTGGAGATTTTTCCGATCTCCCAGGTCAACTTATGTGCAGACCTGCTAGTGCCTTATCCCCTTCGTGTGTACACGCAAGCACAAGACCAAGTGCGCACAGAAAAGATCCTGTAATCCATGTCAGAGTTCGGAGGGTTACACGTAAAAATCCACTCGTGCAAAACCACAAGTGTACGTGGGAGTTTCAGCCCACGAACGCAGAAGAAGAAGTATCCATGAGCGCATATTATGTTCATTGCCATCATTTTGTTTTGTTCACTTATCTGAGTTTTTGTTTAGAATTGTGGATGAATTGTCTAAACTCATGCTCTGGTTGATTAGAAACTTGATTATGCTCAATGCCATGGTTTATGTTTGTTTGGATGAATAGATTTTTGGTTTTATCTTTGTAGCTGAAATGTCTGCAATCAAAGTTAGATCATGAAAACCCTATTTTTGGTTTGCACTAGATCTTGTCTGCATTTGTCATGAATTGTGTACAGGTGCTCGATTTCGCTCGATGATAGACGACCAGTGGTGGATGGGAAAGATTGAAAGCCAAAGCCCGCTCAACAGAATGTTCACCGACAGCTTGTTCCAGTGCTTTGTGGTTAAGTGAGTATAATTCATTCTTTCTCTGTGAATTAATTCAATTAATATCTTTGGTTTGTATTTGCATGATAAAGAGGAGACATAGAAGGGAGATGGGCACTACGCTTCCAAAGTTAGCTTGCCGGTAGTTGAGATCTCATTCCCTTACGGCTGAAAAGTTATAGGTGTAGTGTTTTGCATGTAGCTTTCGACATTTCTTCTCCCTGGTCTTAAACGATTAGCATCTCAAGAATCTCCTCAGGTCAAACAGCGACAAGTTTACCATCACTTGAAAATGACCCTTCAAAAGCTGTTTATATCACGATGAAGAGAGGAGTGGGCCATCTGCAAGTATCGAACGAAGTAAAGTTTATTGTACAATTTGTCCTATTTGTTTGTTGTTTTTACATTTAGTCAAGTTTTGACTAAATGTTTTAACATAGAAGGGGAATCGAGACGAGGGTCGTGGTGTGTGTGTGTGTGTGTAGAGCGATTCAGAGTAAACTACTGGATCGATCTTTATGAAATTGTTCATGAGAGTTCCTGGGTATGATATCCCCAGACGCTTTTTTCATTTTTTCGATAAATGTCTTTGATGACGTCATATCCGGCATTTTGTAAAAGTTGAGGCGGCACTGTCACACCCTCATTTTTCAATAAAATTGATTGAAATTTTGGCCAAGCAATCTTCGACGAAGGCCGGACTTTGGTATTGCATTTCAGCTTGGAGGCCTAAAAATTAATTTATGACTTTGGTCATTAAAAATCTGAAAATTGTAATTAAAAATATTTTTTTATGAAACGATCCAAAATTACGTTTATCTTATTCTTCATCATTTTCTGATTTCAAAAGCATATAAATATGTTATATTCGGATTAAAAACAAGCTCTAAAAATTACAAATATAAAAATTATGATTAAAATTAAATTTCCGAAATCGATTTAAAAACAATTTCATCTTATTCCTTGTCCGTTCCTGATTCCAAAAACATATAGATATGATATGTTTGGATTAAAAACACGTTCAGAAAGTTAAAAAGAATAGAGATATAGAAAAGCGTGCTAACCTCCTCAGCGCAACCGCTACCGCGCTTTTCTGGATTGTTAATTTCACTGCCTTTGCCACGAGCGGTGGACAGACGATGCTACGAGTGTACGGTCTTGCGGAAAAAATGCAATGCGTTCAGTTTCATTCTGTGAGTTCGACTGAGCTTGACTAAATGTTGTATTTTCGCCCTTTACGCGACTTGTTTGTTCTTTTTGTGTGTGTGTGTTTTGAAGGCAAAATCTTGTCCACGTTCCTGATGTTACCTGGTAATTGCTTTCAGCTGGGACAACGGTGAATATGAGAGACTGAGCCCTTGGGATATGGAGCCCATCAACGAAAACTGTGAGTACTGCCAGAAATAAACAGTTAATGAAAAGAAGTATACCTGTGCCGTAGTATTGTTTTTGTTTTTACATTTAGTCAAGTTTTGACTAAATGTTTTAACATAGAGGGGGAATCGAGACGAGGGTCGTGGTGTATGTGTGTGTGTGTGTCTGTCTGTCTGTCTGTCTGTGCGTGTGTGTGTGTGTGTAGAGCGATTCAGACCAAACTACTGGACCGATCTTTATGAAATTTGACATGAGAGTTTCTGGGAATGATATCCCCGGACGTTTTTTTCTTTTTTTCGATAAATACTTTTGATGACGTCATATCCGGCTTTTTGTAAAAGTTGAGGCGGCACTGTCACACCCTCATTTTTCAATCAAATTGATTGAAATTTTTGTAAAGCAATCTTCGACGAAGGCCGGACTTCGGTATTGCATTTCAGCTTGGTGGCTTAAAAATTAATTAATGACTTTGGTCATTAAAAATCTGAAAATTGTAATACATTTTTTTTAGTATAAAACGATCCAAATTTACGTTCATCTTATTCTACATCATTTCCTGATTCCAAAAACATATAAATATGTTATATTTGGATTAAAAACAAGCTCTGAAAATTAAAAATATCAAAATTATGATCAAAATTAAATTTCCGAAATCGATTTAAAAACAATTTCATCTTATTCCTTGTCAGTTCCTGATTCAAAAAAGACATAGATATGATATGTTTGGATTAAAAATACGCTCAGAAAGTTAAAACGAAGAGAGGTACAGAAAAGCGTGCTATGCAGCACAGCGAAACCACTACCGCGCTGAACAGGCTCGTCAGTTTCACTCTGTTATGCACAAGCGGCGGACTACGGTCATTGTGAAAAAATGCAGTGCGTTCAGTTTCATTCTGTGAGTTCCACAGCTTGACTAAATGTAGTAATTTCGCCTTACGCGACTTGTTTGTATTTATTTTCTTCGTTTTGTTCATGAGGAGTTTTCTGAAGGAAATGTACGTTGTGTTCTGATCCCTGAGACTATGGGATCTTTACATCATGGAAGCTTGGAAAACATTTGGCTTTTCAACAGCCCAGCAGCTTCTTGGGTAGAGTGAAAATGTTTTTACTTAAGTTCATACATTTTACTAGAGACTATGAACATTCATCAGCTTTGTATGCTGTTCATGAGTGGTTAATTTGTTAGTTTGAGAGCGCACCTGTCACTTCGGTGAGTGGGATAGAAAATAAAAAATGATTTTTATTTTGCCATTCATTCAACACCCTGTATCTACTTGCAGTGTTACCGAGCAGTGTGGGTGGAGGAGGGGTGCCCGTAGACCCAGAAGAGAGATAGAAAACAAAAGTCATTATTGCTTTGCCGTTAATTTAACACCCTCCATCTATTTGCAGTGTTACCGAGCAGTGTGGGTGGAGTGGTGCCCGTAAACCCAGACGAGAGATAGAAAACAAAAGTCATTATTGCTTTGCCGTTCATTCAACACCCTCCATCTATTTGCAGTGTTGCCAATAGTGTGGGTGGAGGAGTGATGGTAGACCTAGAAGAGGGACAGAAAACATTAATCATTCTTATTTTGCCGTTCATTCAACACCCTGTATCTGCGTGCAGTGTTACCGAGCAGTGTGGGTGGAGGGGTGCCCGTGGACCCCGAAGAGCTGAAAGACTTATTGTACACGCCCAAACCCAACGAGTGGTCTTCCCAGGGCCGCGAGTCAGAGACGGAGAGAATCCTGCAAGGTCTGGAGGCCGTCATGGGGCACTCGGCTGCTGAGCCCTTCAACGCCCCTGTGGACCTCAACGCGTTCCCCCTGTACGCCATGATCATCGAGTACCCCATTGACCTCAGCACCATCAAAGCGCGACTGGAAAACGGCTACTACAGGTGAGAGAGTGATGTATCTGTGAACTGAATGATCTGAGAAACAAAGGGAAGTAGGTGCTCTTAATGCACACCACATGTGCAATGACTGGAAAATGGTTACAACAGGTGAAAGAATGATGTATCTGTGAGCTGAATGATCTGAGAAACAAAGGGAGGTAAGCCCTCTAAATGCATAGGACATATGCAATAGAGTGAGTGAGAGTTATGCGGAACCAAATCGCCTTGCACCTAAGAGAATAAAAGAATTGAATAAGCAACTTTTGTGGACTGAATTTGTCTGCTGTGTTGAAAAGACCTAATGACTGCTGTGTTTTCTTTGACATTTTCTTGAACAAATCTTGTTGACTGGCAAATAAAAACTTTGGCACGCCGGCGACTTTGTGCTGGTTCCATGGTCTTGGGAGTTGAAAGTTGTATATGCTTGGAATTCTCTTGTGTCCCCTCCAACTGTATCTTTTCTTATTTTGAAGCAGAATTTGTGTTTGAGGTGATGCTGGATCCAATGTCCCAAGAAGACTCTTGTTGCCCCCCCCCAAAAAAAGATCTAGGGAGGGAACAGAGGAGTGTTGTTACAGGAATTCTTTGACCTTCATTTGCAGTCTACCTATGATCTTGTGTGATCCTTTACGTCTGAAATAAAAGCTTGAAGGTTTCGGCTTTGCTCATTTTTGGTTCTTTGACGGGTTTCTAGTACTGCTTTCGTCCGAGCAATCAAAAAGCTGACACTAATTATTCCATTTTTCTCTTGCAGGAGAATCAACGCCTTGCAGTGGGACATGCGTCACATTTTGAGCAACGCCAAGAAGTTCAACGAAGACGGCACACCCATCTGTCGCAGTGCTGCCATGATCACCGATACGCTCCTCAGGTTCTGCAGGTGAGGATTGCGTATTTCAGTGTATGAGTAACCAAGCACTAGAGTATGCAGGGCTAACACCTTTCCGGTTCCCTGCCGGAAATCCGGTTGTTGACAATTCCTCTTGCCGTAAAATCCGCTTTCAACAACAAAAATTAAATGAATGAAAATATTAATCGGCTGTATTATTTTCGCTGCGTGGCCGATCCAGCTAGCGGGTCGTTGGCCTTGCACCCCACCAGGGGCCCGGTGGATCCTGGCCTTTCAGGTTTTTCAGAATTTTTGGGTGTTAGCCCTGAGTTTGGAACTGCACAAATGTAACCCAAGTGCACGGAACACCCGAATATCCAAGTTTGGAGGCAAAGCCAGTCAAACAGGAGTGGGGGGTTAGGGCGGAGACAATAACTCTGTAAATATCTGCTTTTGTTGAACTCAAACTTTTGCAAGAGCATGACAACAGCAGTCAGACCCTATCACAAACACTTCTTTACAATTAACAGGTGTCGTGAAACAACCCACATGAAACATACAGCTATGAATAGCTCACTCTAAAGGCAGGGAGACAACTCTGTGTAGAGCAGCTGCTCTTAAAGGGGGACTACTGCATCACTGTCACACATTTTTCTTCTTCTGTGTTCATGGGGTGAAACTCCCACATTCACTCGTGTTTTTGCACGAGTGGGTTTTCACGTGTATGACCGTTTTTACCCCGCCATTTAGGCAGCCATACGCTGCTTTCAGGCGGTCAGACATTCAATATGAAACATTTCTCTGCACCAGTGACCCGAGCTGTGAGGACCCCATGCCCGTACTGGACGAGCTGAGTCGTGGCCAGAAGTTCAGCTGGGGCAGCAAGGTCAAGGACGAGGACAAGGACGATGGCGCTGAGGGAACCTCCAGTGGTGGTAAACGCAAGCGGGTGAGTGATCCGATGGCTCAAGGGATTGTTGTACTGTACAGTGGAACCCCGATGGCTCAAGGGATTGTTGTACTGTATAGTGGAACCCCGATGGCTCAAGGGATTGTTGTACTGTACAGTGGAACCCCGATGGCTCAAGGGATTGTTGTACTGTACAGTGGAACCCCGATGGCTCAAGGGATTGTTGTACTGTACATACAATGGAACCCCGATGGCTCAAGGGATTGTTGTACTGTACAGTGGAACCCCGATGGCTCAAGGGATTGTTGTACTGTATAGTGGAACCCCGATGGCTCAAGGGATTGTTGTACTGTACAGTGGAACCCCCTTTCAAGACCTGAGAAAATCTGAGAAAATCAGGTTTTAAACAGTGGAGAGGCTTAAAATGGAGGTCAAGATACATAGGTTATGAAGAGAAAAGCTGTAAAAGAAAGATTTGAAAAGGGGAGGAGTCTTGAAAGAGAGGTTGGGGGAAGGAGGGGGGGATCCACTGTATTTTAGCGGTTGGAATCTAAAAATAATGGAGATGAAGTCAGCAAATAGTCCAAGCTACCAGTTGATGTTTTGTTTTATAACAGAGATGATGCTGGGACTTAATTTCTTTCGCAGTTTTTGTTCCTGAAATTGTAGGCAGTTCTTGGCATCGCCTTTCCCTACTTTAAAAAAAAGTTGATAGTTACGGTGACAAGTTATTGTGTGTGTGTGTGTGTGTGTGTGTGTGTGTGTGTGTGTGTGTGTGTGCGCGCGAGTCTCATGCGTGCATTTAACTGAAGCCGTGTACTCTAGCCACAGGGTTCTTTTCCTTTACAATCTGTTCACACACGAAGAAATCCACAACTATTGTGCAGGGTGAAGGAGACGAACGGCGCAGCAAACGGCAACGCACGGAGCCCCCACCAGACCCCAATGCATGGAAACAACAGTGCTCAGACCTGCTGTCCTTCATGCTGGAGTGTGAAGATGCTGGCCCCTTCAAGGAACCAGTCAACCGTGAGATATATCCTGTAAGTCTCCTCTTGGACTGCTGGTTTCAGTCAGTTGTTGGTTACCCACTAAGTGTTGCAAGTGCAAGCATTATTTACAGTAATTGTGGTATTTAAAATTTGATGTGTGTGTGCTTTGTTTGAAAGCAATATACTTCTGCTAAAAAGGGTTTGTTGGTTACTACACACAACAGTAGCACTGTAGGCAACCCCCCCCCCCCCCCCCCCCCCCAATTTTTTTTTTAATTCCCTGACACCTTATTTTTTTTCTCTCGACCCTAGAAATGTTTTTTTACCTTTCAAAAAGTATTATTATTAACCTCTTCACTGCCACAGTATAACAGCATTTTGGTATTGCTGTGTGCCAGGGCAAAATTTCGCTTTCTTCGGTAGGTTCACTAATCTGTTCACTGCTCGATCATTTATTGAGATATCTCTTAGATCTTTGGCATGTGTTTTGCTTATACCCTTGGCTATTATAGGATGACATGATCATTGGACTTTGTTTGTGATTGTTATAGTAAAAATTGATATAATGACCATTTTCGTCAAAAATTACAGTTTCCGGACTTACACACACACACAGTGACACACATTGCAGCACGTAAAACCACACAAAACACTGCTAAAACTGGTGTCAAACATCAGGTACTCACATTACAGCCCATAAAAGTATTCTTCTGTGTGGTAATCCATAAATCACTTCTTGTAGAGCTTCCAGAACACTGTATCGCTTGAAAACAGGTCTACGAGTTGAGGTCCGACTTTCGGCCGCCATTGTGAATGGCGAGAATGCTAACACAGTTTTCAACACGTGGTAGCAACTTTAGTAACTTATCCGAACGGTCTATGGGAAAGAACTGTGTTTAGAACCCCTACAAGTACTTGGACAGTGGTTACCTCCCATTTAGTTTTCAGAAATGTCCTGAAATGTTGGTGACACAAATCCCACGTATGAGATACGGTTATGGGCGTACGACAAACCAAAAATGACCACGTATTACATACGGGGTGGGCAGTGAAGGCGTTAAAAGGGACAAGATTTGATTTTGCAGACTTTGCGAAAAAAATTTCTCTTCTCTGACATCCAGGGGACACAGTTTGCATGATTTCCGGCCAATAAAAGCCACATAAGGCTTATGTGAATGAAAAACAAATTTCAATCAAAAACAATTTCACCGCCAAGTTTGTTTTTTTACAAATAAGAAGCTACTTTCTTACTCTTTTTGGGGGGCCTTGTCATTGGAAACTAATTCTTTTTTTTCTTGCTTCATGAATTGACCCATTTTTCTTATGGTTCAGAATTACTACAACGTGATAGAGAACCCCATGGACCTGGGGACCGTGGAAGGAAGACTGGTCAGCGAGTTCTACTCGTCTCCCGTGGACTTTGCCAAAGACGTGCGACTCATCTTCCACAACTCACGGAACTTCAACACCAACAAAAGATCAAGGGTAAGTCTGGGGCAATATTCTGATTTAGCCCCGTGTGAGGTTCACGGTCATGCTGAGTGAATCTGTTATGGCTACTCATCTTTCAGCATGTGATGTTACTTCCATGGGGCTATTTCTGGAGTATGCTTTTGTGTTCATTTATGCAAATTAGATTTGTACCGTTTGAGCTGTAATGTAAAGCCTGGCATATTACTTAGGCGAAATCGACTTTGCAAAGTCTACTTAACGAATCTCGCTGCACGAAGCTTTGGAACTGAATTTTTGATAGAAAGACTTTGCGAAATCAACTTGGGACTGGGTGGCCGAGTGGACTGGGTGGCCGAGTGGACTGGGTGGCCGAGTGGACTGGGTGGCCGAGTGGACTGGGTGGCCGAGTGGACTGGGTGGCCGAGTGGACTGGGTGGCCGAATGGACTGGGTGGCCGAGTGGTAACGCACTTGCGCTCGGAAGCGAGAGGTTGCGTGTTCAGGCCTGGGTCAGGCCGCAATTTTCTCCCCCCTTTCCTAACCTAGGTGGTGGGTTCAAGTGCTAGTCTTTCGGATGAGACGAAAAACCGAGGTCCCTTCGTGTACACTACATTGGGGTGTGCACGTTAAAGATCCCACGATTGACAAAAGGGTCTTTCCTGGCAAAATTGTATAGGCATAGATAAAAATGTCCATCAAATACCCGTGGGACTTGGAATAAAGTAAAAAAATTCCATCTCACACGGCATTAATAAGTCTCAGGAAACATGAATACACGCATGCATGAAAAAAAAAAATGGGTAGCGCCGTATGTATGGCAGCTCGCTTTCCCCGGGGAGAAAGCAGCCCGAATTTCCATGAGGGTAACCTCACTGGACTGTAAATCTTATCCTCCTTATCCTTATCCTGGGGTTCAATTAAGGAAGACCTCAAGGCCCCTCTGATGAGAAGGCTCCTGAAGGAAGATACATGTCTGTGTCCCTTTCTCTCTTGACCAACATTTTCCCTTACTATGAGAGTACATCAGCTATTTAGAGACGTTTTATTGATCCCAAGGACTTTTCCTGCACCTTGCCCAGGCTGCATTATTATGCATACATGTATTACCCTTTGCAAACTGGAGTACCTAACTTCAATTTCCATTGAGAAGTAAATTATTTCCTATTGTTCCAGATCTTCTCCATGACTCTGAGGCTGTCGGCCATGTTTGAGGAGCGTGTTCAGAAGATTTTCACTACATGGAGAGCAGCAGCAAAAAGCAAAACCTCCGTCACTGGTTCGGCCAGGTGAGAATGAGGCCTTGCAGTTCAAGCTGTCACAAAACATGAATTTTTATAGAAAATTGTGTTTGATTGGCACACTTACAGGTTCTTGCAACTGCTAATTGGATGTGTATGTGTGTGTGTGTGTACTTGATTGGGGGTGTAGGGGTGTCATTTGAAAAACACCAACAAAAACAGGAATGTGTGAATTTGTTTTAGTGATTGTTGGCAACATTGTTTAGAAATGTGTGAGTAGCAGCGCCATATAATTGTAATGTTACTTCACTCTGTGAGTCAAAATAGCATTCATCCAAACTGTACAACTTTACAAAAGAATTATTAAATAAATACAACCCATACTTTTTTTGTTGACCAGGGCATCTACTAGTTCAGCAGCAGCAGACAGCACAAAGCTGTCTGTGTCCACCGGTCAGAGTGGACAGTCAAGTGTGCCGCCACCACAGACAACCAGGTCAAGGTCAGCAGTGGTTGCAAGGTCACAGACATCAGGAAGGTCATCAGAAGAAAGAACAAAAACTGCTCTTTCAACAAGTAAGAACCACCGACCTTTGTTTTGTTTTGTTCTCATTTTCATGCGCACTTCTTGACGGGTTTTTTGTCAGCATGCAGGTGAACTTGAAAGAGCTGTCAAAATATTTTTCAAATCATGTATGTCTATATGATGAGGTTGGGTGATGGTCGACAGGTTTTTGAGTTTTTGAGACCTGACAAACGATACTTTTTGCACACCTGTTTTAGAAAAATTGCTAATGAAAGAAATGCTGTGCAGGTGTGCTTGTGAACGTCTCTTCTTCATATTTTGTTGTTAAATTTATTAATTATTTTGTACTGTCTGTCTTTTTTGTTTACAGCTTCTTTTTTCATGTGTTCAGTATGTGTTATGACTGCCAGTATATTATGCTTATTTTGATTTTTTTTTTTATTGAAAAACATTCATTTGCCATTTTCAGGGCGATCAGTCACCAGACCCCCGGTGGACAGTGATAGTGACAAAACGGAAGTAGAAGACGGCAGCGATGATGACGATGATGATGGAGCTGAGGGTGAGGCGGAGGGAGAGGAGGGGGAGGCTGAAGGCAGAGATTCTTCTGACAAGGAAAATTACAACGAAGATGAAGACACAGAGATTGAAGAAGACGACTCGCCAAAGGCTGCAGCAGGTCGACACAGAACACCTGGCGCAGCACCTTCTTCCAGCAGAAGAAAAAATGGTGCAGGTACAGTAACATTGTCTTTACCTTTGCCTCAGATGTTCATCTAAATGCTGTCTGCAGTCTTTTAAAGGCACATTTCTAGTGCTACGAGTGGCTGTCTGTGAGCACTTCGGCTTTGCCAAGGGGGAACATTTGACTCCAATGGAACCTTCCTTTAACGACATAAAAAAATCTGTGAAAATCAGGTCTTCAAATGGAGTCAATTTACAGCCGTTATGAAGAGAGAATCTGAAAAAGCAAGGTCTTCAAATGGGGGAATCTTGAATTGGGGGTTCTCAAAAGGGGGGTTCCGCTGTATAGGGCGCAAGCAACACAGAACACACAGATGCCGGGCACAAGACAAATATCTTGTTCTATGTTTCCTTCATTCATTGGTAAGAGGGACAACAGGGACACAGTTATGTAAGAGACAAGCATACATTTTCAATCCTTATTTCTTGTTTCAAGAAAATTATTCAGTTTTATATGACACGTTTGTTTTTGCTTCTGTAAGTGAAAGTCATGCATTTTTGTGTGTGCAGGCAAGAAGGGTGTTTCCAACGGACATGAATCGTACCGTACCCGGGCCAAGACAGGATCTCTTCGTCCCAAGCGCTACATGTCTTCCGATGAAGACGAGGACAAAGACGTTGCCAAAAACACAAAGCGCGCTCCGTCTTACTCTTCAAGGGAATCCTCCCTTCACTTGGTTGACGAAGAAGACGATAATGATGGAGAGGAAAGCAGTAGCGGGACGCATACCAGCTCAGACACTGACCACAGCGGTAGCAGGAGAAAGAGTAAAAAGACATCGAAAACACCACACCGCACACACAGAAAATCCGCATCGAAAAGCAGTCGGAGTAAATCAAAACGTAGACATAACGACAGCAGTGAAGACGAAGAAGAGGAGGAGGAAGATACGGATGTTGTTACAGAGGACAGTGACTCGGAAGCTGAGAGCGGAGAAGGTCAAACTCGCAAACCTAAACCCAAACGGCGGGCGACAGTGGAGGTGGAGAGATCTTCCGGCAAAAAGCAGTCAGGCTCGGGATCGCGCACAACCAGGAATCAAGGAAAACGCACATTTAACTATCTGGAAGATTCGGATGATGAATATGGCGGTGATCCGACCAGTATGTCCGTGAGCAGTCGAGGACGCATCCGTAAAATGACGAAACGAGCTCGTGCTAATCGTGTTGATGACTGAATTGTGGTGCTGCTCTATTTCTCAGGAATAATAGGCATGAGAAACTGTGTGTGTGAGTGTTTGCAAAACCAGAAAATAGCGGTGCGTAGCTATGCATCTAGAAGCTTGTGTGTGTGAAGAGCACTTGACTAGTATTAGTAGGGGAGTGAAAAGGCAGATAGCAAAACCAAAGTGCCATTCTTTCAGTCATAATAATATACTGCTGTGCGCGTGTTCCACATCATCATTTAAGTATTGCGTGTTTTATGAAGAAGAATTGCTCACAGGAACGGAGTGTGGATATTTATGAAGCACTGTTGAGTTTGCTTGAGCCTGTAAAGAGAGTGCTGTGAAGCAATGTTTTGAGTTTGGGTAAAATGGAATGTGTGCTCATCGTTTGATTGTCCTGTAAAAAGTGTAAGTGTAACATAGGTTGGATGTAATGATGTGTAAAATGATTTGAATATGAGCTGTTTGGTTTGAGGGTGTGTGAATAGCTTGTAAACGCTAAAACGATCGCTGTTATAATAACATGCTTAGTTGTGTACATTACAAAGCCATTGATAACGGGGTGAATTATACTTGATTTACTTGACCAAAATTATTCAGTTTGACAAGGGCAAAAAAAAAAGAAAAAAGACAAGGGCAAATGCTTAGAGCAGAATTGTTTAAAATGACAGAAAATGCTTATACAGTTGAACCCCCTGCTCGTTACAACCACCCAAAGCTTCCCCAGACAAGGTTCTTTTCTATCAAATTCACTTTTCCATAACGGCCACCTGTCTGTAAGGATTTGCTTTGGTTGGACCCTTGGGTGGTAGTAAATGAAATAGGAGGACACAATGTTAAACAACGTACTAGCCAACAAAGTCCTTGGCTGAGGGGCTAAGTTGAGGTATGCACAAGCGTCGTGTATACTTAGAAGTTTCTTAAAATGATGTGTTTGCACCTGTTACTGTTAGGCCAAAAAAAAGATAAATGTTTGTTTCCAATGACAAGGCCTCTCAAAATAGGTTGGTCAATTTTCTTTTGAAAGAATTAAAGTTTGTTGTTGTTGGTTTGTTACCCAGGCGCATGTGGCTCGCGCAAGCTGTGTCCCCTAAATGTCAGAGAGGAGTAGCTTGCCTTGTTTAGTCTGCAAAATTGAGTTTGGTCATTGTTTTTTCTTTTGTTTTTGTTTTTTCTAGTCGGGAGGGAAAGGCAGGGTTGGTCAGGGAACTTGAACTAAATTTCGTTATAGGCCTTATCTGATACTCCTAAATGTAAACAGGTGAAACAGTGTTCTGCATGGTGTCCAGTGGATGCAAGATTTGAATGGTACTTCACAAGTCACTAAACATTTCATTGAAAACCATCTTCAAAGGCAGCAGGATCTTCATTTGCACAAAGAATGTTTTATCTGTAAACATAACATTGTTTTGAATGTCTTTTTTTTTTTATCAAGTATGTGGTTTAGAAGAAAGTGTGTTTATCCATAGTTCATTTATAACATGCTGAAAGAATGCCTGCAGAGTGAATAATTTCTGCTTGAATATATATGAAGACAGTTCAGAATTATTAGTTTTTAGTGGAGAAATATACTTCTTATGCTGTTGTATTCTTACAGTAAATGACTGAAATGGTAGAAGTTAATGTTATGTCTGGGCTAGATAGTAATTAGTATATATATTATCATTGAAGGTGTAAATTCTAGTTATAATATAAATTTTGAAAGGAGAGTTAAAAGAACATTTAAGTAAATTTATGATCATATATATATATTGATTTGAACGAACAATACGGGGCAGAAATCCATTTTGGATAAATCCCATTTGATGGTTTAGGCGGTCTACTCTGATGTGCATTGTTACATCCTGAAGTTTTAGTTCAGGAAAAAAATTCTTTTACATATTAAGTTGTGATAATTTGAAAGTGAAAATGAGAAGTGACTGAGTGTATAAAAAGTGTACTATAGAGTTCAGCTGATTTATAGCTTAGCAAGTTTAATACTCGAAAGTAACATTCACTTTAAACATGAACAGATTATTATGTTTAGTTCATAGTGTGTACTTGTAAATATGCAGAACAGTTCACCAGACGCTCAAGGGTAAATGGGAGAAACGGTGTGTATATTTGTGGGATTGAGAAGAAATGTGAAGAAAAACATGACTCCTCGAAAAATTACAAGTTAATAATTTGATTGTCATAATATCCCTCAGTAACAAGTTTCCGTCCACAAAACTTTTGTTTTCTTTATTTTTCTTCCTGTTTTTTGTCATTTTCAGGTTCAGAGTTGGTGTTGATTCTAAACACACACAGTGACAAACACACACAGACAAACACACCTGAAATGTTACCTATCACTTGACAGCAAATGTGAAAATGAATTGTACCATTTGTTTTTGGCAAAGAATAAAATATTAGAAATAAAATGCACAAAAAGGAAAAGGAGATACTAACTTCTATTCTAAGTCTTCTGGCAACAGATTTTGCCGAATATACCAAGAATACTGTCAATATAACACTTACCTCGACAGTACTATTCTTGCACATTATCTATTATAGGCCGAAAAAAAAATTGGACAAAACGCTGCGTGGGTACAATTATCTCCCATAACCATGCGCCACCGTGGATCCCAAGCACTGTCTGAGTGCTTCCCCCTTACAGGATGTAGGTGGCGCGTCCTCTTTCTTTTTTCGCGCGTGACAGTAGGCTGTGTTTCTGCTGCGCTCCCGGATTATTTTGGATTCTAGAGTCTTCTTTTCTGTGTGGATTACCACCTGTTGGATTTTTGTGTGTTATTCCACTTCTGGCTTGAGGCTACGTTGTTTTTCTTCCAACTTGTGCCTCCGTTGTTGTGTGGCGGACTCGGCGTGCCTACCGTCCTACTTCGTGGTGACCGGTCGTCTGCTTCTCGTTTCGCCTCATTCACTTGAGTATTGACCTAATTTTCTTTGAATTTTGTTAATTCTCGATTTTTTAAGGGTACGTACAGGGCGAGGTAGGATGTCTCGTCTTGTTTTGGGCTCTGGTTCTACGGAACCAGAGTCTGCCGGGGGCAACCCTTCTCCGGGCGCACAGCGTCATGTTTTGCGCACGGACAGGGGGACCTTTCGGCGCTCCGACTCTCCCTCCCCAAACGCTTTGCGTTTGCGGCGAGGGAGGGCGGAGAAAGCCTGTTTGAGCAAGCTCAATGCGAGCTTGCTCAAACAGGCTGGGCTTGAACCTGGGACTTCGGGCGGGGCTGCGCCGTCGAAGGTTCGGGGAAGGTCGAGGGGAAAGAAAAAGCTTCTTTCTCCTTCTCCTTCCGTGGAACACGCTTCCCCCCCTTCGACGCCGTTGTCCGGCCCTCAGTCTCAGGCTTCAGCTTCTCCCGGTTTCAAGCCTGGGGGGAAGGTTTCCTTCTCCTCCCTGGCTCGAATCCGGGGGCGGGTCGATTCCCAACCCTCTTTGGGGGTTGGTGAATCTGATCTAGGGGCTACGGGAGAGACTCAGGTTTCGACTTCTTTCTTTTCCGGTGCCTCTCCTGTGCCCTCCTCGGTTTCCACCGCTGTGGAAACCAGGAGGGACACGGGTCCTCCTCTGAACTCCCTCGCTGAGTCGTCTACTGCTGTTTCGACAGTAGTCTCGGACTCATGGGGGGGGAGATCGGAGGAGATGACGGGGTCTATGAATTCCCTCCCCGCTGGGGTTGGGATGCGAATTGACCCCGTTCAGGGCGGTCCTGTGGGGGCAGGGGTTTCAGGCTTCGTGCCTACGACCACTGCTACTACGGTTCCCTCTGACGTCCGTGTGACTGGTGGCTGTCCCTCTATGAAACGCTCCGGCCGACTAGTTACTGGACGTGGAGGTGTTCGACAGAACGTGGTACTTCTGTCGAATGGTCAGGGCGACGGGAACATTGTTTCTGTTGCTCAGACCGACACCTCCGACCGGACCGTCTTGACCCCACGCCATTCCTTAGCGTCTGGTGTTCGGGTGACGGATGGTCCGGACCAAGGGTCCGGAACGGTCCAGGCTTACGGGTCGGGATCGAACCGGACCCACGGGTCCCGACTGGACTTGACCTCCGGGTTTGGTCCGGACGGGACCCATGGTACGGGACCGTACCGGACCTTAGGGTCCGGTGCGGGACAGTACCTCTGGCCCTTGCCGGACCCCCGGACCTACGGGTCCGGATGGTACGGTACGGGACCAGTGGTCCGGTCGGGACCGGACCACCCGACCACCTCTGTTGGTCCGGGTGGTCTGGCACCGAACCGGAACACACCGGACCACCGGACCTACGGGTCCGGATGGTACGGTACGGGACCAGTGGTCCGGTCGGGACCGGACCACCCGACCACCTCTGTTGGTCCGGGTGGTCTGGCACCGAACCGGAACACACCGGACCACCGGACCTACGGGTCCGGGTGGTACGGTGTTTCCACGTCCGGACCGAACCACCCGAACACTTTTGTGGGTACGGATGGTTCTGTGCCGAACGGGACCTCCGGATGGTACGGGACCGGACCGGACCACCGGACCGGACCGGATCACCGGAACACCGGACCACCCGACCGGACCGGATCGGCACCCCCGACCGGACCGGACCATTTCTTTTCTGATCAGACCCGATGGGTCCCTGTTCAGTCTATAAATGGCGGGGGTTCGTTGGCTGGACTGACCCAACAGTCGCAGGGTTTTTGTTGTTCTCTCCCTTCGGCTGCTGGAGACGTTTCGTCTTTGGGGCAGGGGTCTTCGCGGCCTCTTGCTTCAGTGGGCGTTTCGTCACAGCCTACTTCATCACTTTCGGCTCCTCCCCCTCAAGCTTCCTACACTCCTGCTGTTGAGGAGTTGTCGGGAAGTGAAGAGGAGAGTGAGTCAGAGGACGATGGGGAGGAGGATCAGGGTCGCCCTGAGGTTAACACTGATCCTCTACCCTTGCCGGTTTCTGATGGAACTTCCGAAGCTATGCTTCGTACTTTCCAACAGTACATGACAGACATCACGCGGCGTCTTGACGCCACGGATGCCTCTCTTAAGCGTCTGTCGTCTAGTGTTCCCAACCCTTCGGTTGACACACAGGACGTGGAGTCTGAGGACGAGAGGCAGGAGGCTCTCCCTCGCACAGCTAGAAGGACGTTTGAACAGTTTCAGGACGTCCTTCCCTCCGACGCCCTCTCGTCCTTGGAGTCCGCTTCGGCCCGGGCGCGGGAGGCACACGCCGCGTCTGCCGGCGGCTCGTTTTATGAACGATCCGGCCGCCAGCAATTCGCGTTCCACCCTAGTCTTAGTGCCACGGTGGAAGCGGCAGCACATCGCCTGAGGAGTACAGATTCACGTGCGAACGCGACCTATGTTCCTCGGGAGGACGCGGATTCAGTGCCGTGCTTTCCTTCGGGAGGCGCACCTCCACTGTTTCCTCGTGTCCAATCTGTTTCGTCCCTCCCTTTTCCCTTTGACTCTCGAACTCTCCCTTTCCAGACTTCGAGTGTTCAGGGTGGGGCTGACGGTGATGTGTTCGTTGGGGAGGTGCCTTCGGTCAAGAAGGTGGAACTGAGCTCTGCTTCGTTCCACAATCTTGAGGCCACCGTTTCTTCCATTGTCGAGGCCCAATCACAGGCCTTGACATGGATGAGCACGCTGTCCACACTGTTGGACCCTCCCGATCGGGCAGAGTCCGATTCCACTCGGGTCCTTGACACGGTTCGAGTGGATCGGGCTTTGCATGCCGTGCGATCGTGCGTGACGACTGCGGCAGAATTGGCCATTGGAACACGGGTCCACTTGTTGGCCCTGTTCCGTGATCATTTTCTGGCTACTTCTTTAGTGCCTCCGGATATGAGGAAGAGTCTGAGGAACACGTTTCCTCAGCCTTCTTCCCTCTTTCATCCGGGCACTGTCCGTTCTGTGGTGGAGTCCACACGCCAGAGGAACACTGATTCTCTGATGGTTGGCCTCGCTGCTTCGGCGACGTCGGCGGGGAGTAAGAGAAGTGCTACAGTCACCTCCAGCTCCCAGCCTCAGAAGAAGAAGAAGAAGAAGCCAGTTTCACTGCCTCCTTCTTCCTCCTCTCAGGCGCCTGTCGCGTTCCCCCCTGCGGCCCCGGCTTCTCGTGCTCCCAAGCGCAAGAAGAAGGGTGCTCAGACAGGTAAGGGTAAGCAGCACCACCAGGGGGGTGGTCGCAAGCCTGCGCCTGCCCGCCAGCAGAATTTTCAGTGAGTCCCGGCCCTACGTTGACGCCCCCTCAAGTTGCCCCTCTTTCGTCCGTCGGTTCCCTTTTTCGGGCCCGCGACATGTGGGGCAGACTGGTCTCCAACCAGTTTATCTTGAGGGTGGTGGGGTCGGGGTTTTCTCTACCGCTGTCGTCACAACCTCCATTGTCCGCTCTACCTTTGACGTTCCCCCCTCCTCGAGACCCTGCCAGATGGCAGGCTCTTCAAGACGAGGTGAACTCGTTGGTCGAGAAGAAGGCTGTCTACCCCCTTTCTCAGCCTTCTCCGGGGTTCTACTCCCGCCTGTTCACCGTCCCCAAAAAGGACGGCAGGTTCAGGCCGGTGTTGGACCTCTCCACCTTGAACTTGTACCTTCGCAGGTGCAAGTTCAAGATGGAAACCCCTTCGTCGGTCCGGTTGGCCATCCGGCCAAACGATTGGGCCACGTCTGTGGACCTCCAGGATGCTTACTTCCACATCCTGGTGGCCCCGGGGTACCGACATCTGCTCCGGTTTGTTTGGGAGGGCACAGTGTTCGAGTTTCGGGCCCTCCCATTCGGCCTGTCCTTGGCCCCGCTGATTTTTACAAAGGTGGTCAAGGAGCTGGCGGCGTTGGTCAGAGCTCAGGGTGTGCGTCTGCGTCAATATTTGGACGATTGGCTCACCCTGGCCCAGTCTCGCGATCAATGCCTCCAACACACCCGGCAGGTCCTGGACCGGACCCATGCCTTGGGGTTCCAGATACAGTGGCACAAGTCGGACCTCGTGCCAGCCCAGCAGTTTTGCTACTTGGGGATGGCGTTCGACACAGTGCTTTACACTGTGTCTCCCTCCCCGGACAGAATCCTCTCCCTGAGGCGAAAGATCCTCTCCATTCAGGCTTGCCGCGCTGTTCCTCACAGACGGCTGGCGGAACTGTTGGGTTCCATGGAGTCTGTCGCTCTGCTGCTGCCCCTTGCAAGGCTACACAAACGTCCCCTGCAACGGGCAGTAGCAGATCGGACTTCCAGGCCTCTCGATTACACCGAGTTGGTCCAGATCGGGCCTTGGTTTCACGAGGCTGTAGTCCAATGGCTGGACCCGATCTGGCTCAACTCTGCGGTGCCTATCCAACCGAGACGGCCGTCTCTCTTCCTGTACACCGACGCTTCTACGCGGGGTTGGGGGGCCCACCTGGACCTGCACGAGGCCCAGGGGGTCTGGACCCAGGAGGAGTCCCTCCTACACATCAACTTTCTAGAGTTGGAGGCGGTTCGTCGGGCTCTGCTGGAGTTTCGCCTCCTGATTCGGGATCAGGATGTGTTGGTCCACGGGGACAACACCACATGCCTAGCTTACCTTCGCCACCAGGGGGGCACCAATTCTCGGTCCCTCTCCCTGTTGGCGGAGGAGATTCTGCTCTGGTGCCAGACCAATCAGGTCCGGATGTCAGTCCAATTCGTTCCGGGGAAACTGAACGCCCTGGCCGACATTCTCAGTCGGGGCGATCAGGTTCTCCCCACAGAATGGACCATCGCTCACAACGTTCTACGGCGTCTGTGGGCAAGGTGGGACCGTCCTCTGATCGATCTGTTCGCAACTCGATTCAGCGCTCGGCTTCCCAGGTACGTCAGCCCCTTTCGAGACACGAATGCGTTCCACGTGGACGCATTCACTCTCTCGTGGAGGCTCCTCGATGCTTACGCCTATCCCCCGACATCTCTGATTCCGAGGGTACTGGCAAAGTATCTGCAGGAACGGCCAAGACTGATTTTGGTCGCGCCTTACTGGCCAACAGCTCCGTGGTTTCCAGATCTTCGCGGTCTCACCCACGTAGACCCTCTACCTCTGAATCTGGACGGGGGAAGTCTGCTCCAGCCTCGATCAGGCCTCCCTCATCCACGTCCAGAGAGTCTGTGCTTGACCGCATGGCTCTTGTGCGCTCCAAACTGCTTGCACTAGGATTGCACAAGAGTTCAGTAGAGTTTTCCTTGAACGCTAAGAGGCGATCAACTAATCAGCTCTACGACTTACGCTGGAGAGCTTGGGCCTCCTTCGCCTTGTCCAAGGGGATAAAGCCGCTTTATCCCTCAACACAGGACTTGGCCAACTTCCTGGTGGAAGTGTATCAAAAGAAGAGTCTTTCTTCTAAGACTCTTCTTGGATACAAATCTGCCATCACTTCCACGATTGCGGCTGCTACTGGTCGCAGACCTGAACACTTGATCAGTTCCTCCCTCATCGCTAATGTCCTTTCGGGTATTAGCAATGCAGCGGTGTCTAAACCTCGGGTTTCATTTCCCAAGTGGGATGTCTTCCTGGTTCTCAAACTCCTGCGTAGCAAGGAGTTTGAACCCCTGGCAGGCATTAGTATCAAGTTCCTGACTTTTAAGACTGTGTTCCTCATCGCTTTAGCCACTTGCCGTAGACTCAGTGGTATTCAAGCTTTGAGTGGCCTGGAATTTGACATTGAGTTCACCACACATCAGGTGACGTTGGCTTTCCTACCAGACTTTCGAGCCAAGAATCAGAATGCCTCGGAGTTGTCCAAACCAGTAGTCATTCAAGCCTTGGCTCCCACTCTTGAACATGATGACCCTGATCGCTTCCTCTGCCCAGTACGTGCCCTTAGAGTGTACCTGGATAGAACACGTAGCTTTCGGTCTTCTAAGCGGTCACTGTTTGTCTCGCTTAATCCGAAGTACCAATCGGATATTTCTAGACAAACTTTAGCTCGTTGGCTGACCTTGCTTATCAAACAGGCTTATGTTCATGCTCAAGTGGATGTGGTCCCTGACATCAGGGCACACGAGATTCGGGCTATCGGCTCCTCGTTGGCGCACGTGCGGGGTGCCTCGCTCCAAAGCATAATGGCGGTCGCGTTCTGGAAGACTCCAGCCACGTTTATTAACCACTATATGCGAGACTTTTCCAGTCTCAGGCTTGACCAGTCGTATGGCATTGCCAAAGCAGTGGTTGCCAGCATGGTCACGTCAGTCTAAGGTATTTTTCTTGGGTATATTTTCTTTTACGGTAGTACTGTTCGAAAATTGCCTGGGTATCTTAATCCTTGGATTTAAGTGATTTTGATTAAGGAGTTTAATACTCTACATATCACCCTCACACCACTCTGGTATTCTGTGCAAGAATAGTACTGTCGAGGTAAGTGTTATATTGACTGTAAGGCTTCTTTTTAAGCCTACTGTCTATATGATACTTACCGAGACAGTACTATTAGAGTTTCCCTCCCGCCTCCCCTCTTGATATGTTATGGGCTTTTTGAGGGTCTGCAGCTCATAAAGAAAGAGGACGCGCCACCTACATCCTGTAAGGGGGAAGCACTCAGACAGTGCTTGGGATCCACGGTGGCGCATGGTTATGGGAGATAATTGTACCCACGCAGCGTTTTGTCCAATTTTTTTTCGGCCTATAATAGATAATGTGCAAGAATAGTACTGTCTCGGTAAGTATCATATAGACAGTAGGCTTAAAAAGAAGCCTTACATTTTTCTTTTTTTTT